>NW_027364874.1:0-165147 GCF_046119375.1 Phyllobates terribilis
CCAGCTCCTTTCATTCAGTCAGTAGCTTCAATCATTTCTGGTATATGAATAACATGATGTTTTTCAATGGCAAAAATCAATGAATTTGGTAAATGCACAAACAGTAATTTCTCCGCATTGCAAGGTGCAATTCTGAAATTTTTTGCTTTTTCCTGATCCTCTTAGCATGATAAAGAAGATTCAAAGAGAGTGAGATGCCAGCTCCTTTCCTTCAGTCAGTAGCTTCAATCATTTCTGGACGTTTTTCAATGGCAAAAATCAATGAATATTGTAAATGCACAAACAGTAATTTCTCCGCATTGCAAAGTGCAATTCTGAAATTTTTTGCTTTTTCCTGCTCCTCATAGCATGATAAAGAAGATTCAAAGAGAGTGAGATGCCAGCTCCTTTCATTCAGTCAGTAGCTTCAATCATTTCTGGTATATGAATAACATGATGATTTTCAATGGCAAAAATCAATGAATATTGTAAATGCACAAACAGTAATTTCTCCGCATTGCAAGGTGCAATTCTGAAATTTTTTGCTTTTTCCTGCTCCTCTTAGCATGATAAAGAAGATTCAAAGAGAGCGAGATGCCAGCTCCTTTCATTCAGTCAGTAGCTTCAATCATGTCTGGTATATGAATAACATGATGTTTTTCAATGGCAAAAATCAATGAATATTGTAAATGCACAAACAGTAATTTCTCCGCATTGCAAGGTGCAATTCTGAAATTTTTTGCTTTTTCCTGCTCCTCTTAGCATGATAAAGAAGATTCAAAGAGAGTGAGATGCCAGCTCCTTTCATTCAGTCAGTAGCTTCAATCATTTCTGGTATATGAATAACATGATGTTTTTCAATGGCAAAAATCAATGAATATTGTAAATGCACAAACAGTAATTTCTCCGCATTGCAAGGTGCAATTCTGAAATTTTTTGCTTTTTCCTGCTCCTCTTAGCATGATGAAGAAGATTCAAAGAGAGTGAGATGCCAGCTCCTTTCGTTCAGTGAGTAGCTTCAAACATTTCTGGTATATGAATAACATGATGTTTTTCAATGGCAAAAATCAATGAATATTGTAAATGCACAAACAGTAATTTCTCCGCATTGCAAGGTGCAATTCTGAAATTTTTTGATTTTTCCTGCTCCTCTTAGCATGATAAAGAAGATTCAAAGAGAGTGAGATGCCAGCTCCTTTCATTCAGTCAGTAGCTTCAATCATTTCTGGTATATGAATAACATGATGTTTTTCAATGGCAAAAATCAATGAATATTGTAAATGCACAAACAGTAATTTCTCCGCATTGCAAGGTGCAATTCTGAAATTTTTTGCTTTTTCCTGCTCCTCTTAGCATGATAAAGAAGATTCAAAGAGAGTGAGATGCCAGCTCCTTTCATTCAGTCAGTAGCTTCAATCATTTCTGGACGTTTTTCAATGGCAAAAATCAATGAATATTGAAAATGCACAAACAGTAATTTCTCTGCATTGCAAGGTGCAATTCTGAAATTTTTTGCTTTTTCCTGCTCCTCTTAGCATGATAAACAAGATTCAAAGAGAGTGAGATGCCAGCTCCTTTCATTCAGTCAGTAGCTTCAATCATTTCTGGACGTTTTTCAATGGCAAAAATCAATGAATATTGTAAATGCACAAACAGTAATTTCTCCGCATTGCAAGGTGCAATTCAGAAATTTTTTGCTTTTTCCTGCTCGTCTTGGCATGATAAAGAAGATTCAAAGAGAGTGAGATGCCAGCTCCTTTCATTCAGTCAGTAGCTTCAATCATTTCTGGTATATGAATAACATGATGTTTTTCAATGGCAAAAATCAATGAATATTGTAAATGCACAAACAGTAAGTTCTCCGCATTGCAAGGTGCAATTCTGAAATTTTTTGCTTTTTCCTGCTCCTCTTAGCATGATAAAGAAGATTCAAAGAGAGTGAGATGCCAGCTCCTTTCATTCAGTCAGTAGCTTCAATCATTTCTGGTATATGAATAACATGATGTTTTTCAATGGCAAAAATCAATGAATATTGTAAATGCACAAACAGTAATTTATCAGCATTGCAAGGTGCAATTCTGAAATTTTTTGCTTTTTCCTGCTCCTCTTAGCATGATAAAGAAGATTCAAAGAGAGTGAGATGCCAGCTCCTTTCATTCAGTCAGTAGCTTCAAACATTTCTGGTATATGAATAACATGATGTTTTTCCATGGCAAAAATCAATGAATATTGTAAATGAACAAACAGTAATTTCTCCGCATTGCAAGGTGCAATTCTGAAATTTTTTGCTTTTTCCTGCTCCTCTTAGCATGATAAAGAAGATTCAAAGAGAGTGAGATGCCAGCTCCTTTCATTCAGTCAGTAGCTTCAATCATTTCTGGTATATGAATAACATGATGTTTTTCAATGGCAAAAATCAATGAATATTGTAAATGCACAAACAGTAATTTCTCCGCATTGCAAGGTGCAATTCTGAAATTTTTTGCTTTTTCCTGCTCCTCTTAGCATGATAAAGAAGATTCAAAGAGAGTGAGATGCCAGCTCCTTTCATTCAGTCAGTAGCTTCAATCATTTCTGGTATATGAATAACATGATGTTTTTCAATGGCAAAAATCAATGAATATTGTAAATGCACAAACAGTAATTTATCCGCATTGCAAGGTGCAATTCTGAAATTTTTTGCTTTTTCCTGCTCCTCTTAGCATGATAAAGAAGATTCAAAGAGAGTGAGATGCCAGCTCCTTTCATTCAGTCAGTAGCTTCAAACATTTCTGGTATATGAATAACATGATGTTTTTCCATGGCAAAAATCAATGAATATTGTAAATGAACAAACAGTAATTTCTCCGCATTGCAAGGTGCAATTCTGAAATTTTTTGCTTTTTCCTGCTCCTCTTAGCATGATAAAGAAGATTCAAAGAGTGTGAGATGCCAGCTCCTTTCATTCAGTCAGTAGCTTCAATCATTTCTGGACGTTTTTCAATGGCAAAAATCAATGAATATTGTAAATGCACAAACAGTAATTTCTCCGCATTGCAAGGTGCAATTCTGAAATTTTTTGCTTTTTCCTGCTCCTCTTAGCATGATAAAGAAGATTCAAAGAGAGTGAGATGCCAGCTCCTTTCATTCAGTCAGTAGCTTCAATCATTTCTGGTATATGAATAACATGATGTTTTTCAATGGCAAAAATCAATGAATTTGGTAAATGCACAAACAGTAATTTCTCCGCATTGCAAGGTGCAATTCTGAAATTTTTTGCTTTTTCCTGCTCCTCTTAGCATGATAAAGAAGATTCAAAGAGAGTGAGATGCCAGCTCCTTTCATTCAGTCAGTAGCTTCAATCATTTCTGGACGTTTTTCAATGGCAAAAATCAATGAATATTGTAAATGCACAAACAGTAATTTATCCGCATTGCAAGGTGCAATTCTGAATTTTTTTGCTTTTTCCTGCTCCTCTTAGCATGATAAAGAAGATTCAAAGAGAGTGAGATGCCAGCTCCTTTCATTCAGTCAGTAGCTTCAAACATTTCTGGTATATGAATAACATGATGTTTTTCAATGGCAAAAATCAATGAATATTGTAAATGCACAAACAGTAATTTCTCCGCATTGCAAGGTGCAATTCTGAAATTTTTTGATTTTTCCTGCTCCGCTTAGCATGATAAAGAAGATTCAAAGAGAGTGAGATGCCAGCTCCTTTCATTCAGTCAGTAGCTTCAATCATTTCTGGACGTTTTTCAATGGCAAAAATCAATGAATATTGTAAATGCACAAACAGTAATTTCTCCGCATTGCAAGGTGCAATTCTGAAATTTTTTGCTTTTTCCTGCTCCTCTTAGCATGATAAAGAAGATTCAAAGAGAGTGAGATGCCAGCTCCTTTCATTAAGTCAGTAGCTTCAATCATTTCTGGTATATGAATAACATGATGTTTTTCAATGGCAAAAATCAATGAATTTTGTAAATGCACAAACAGTAATTTCTCCGCATTGCAAGGTGCAATTCTGAAATTTTTTGCTTTTTCCTGCTCCTCTTAGCATGATAAAGAAGATTCAAAGAGAGTGAGATGCCAGCTCCTTTCATTCAGTCAGTAGCTTCAATCATTTCTGGACGTTTTTCAATGGCAAAAATCAATGAATATTGTAAATGCACAAACAGTAATTTCTCCGCATTGCAAGGTGCAATTCTGAAATTTTTTGCTTTTTCCTTCTCCTCTTAGCATGATAAAGAAGATTCAAAGAGAGTGAGATGCCAGCTCCTTTCATTCAGTCAGTAGCTTCAATCATTTCTGGTATATGAATAACATGATGTTTTTCAATGGCAAAAATCAATGAATATTGTAAATGCACAAACAGTAATTTTTCCGCATTGCAAGGTGCAATTCTGAAATTTTTTGCTTTTTCCTGCTCCTCTTAGCATGATAAAGAAGATTCAAAGAGAGTGAGATGCCAGCTCCTTTCATTCAGTCAGTAGCTTCAATCATTTCTGGTATATGAATAACATGATGTTTTTCAATGGCAAAAATCAATGAATATTGTAAATGCACAAACAGTAATTTATCCGCATTGCAAGGTGCAATTCTGAAATTTTTTGCTTTTTCCTGCTCCTCTTAGCATGATAAAGAAGATTCAAAGAGAGTGAGATGCCAGCTCCTTTCATTCAGTCAGTAGCTTCAAACATTTCTGGTATATGAATAACATGATGTTTTTCCATGGCAAAAATCAATGAATATTGTAAATGAACAAACAGTAATTTCTCCGCATTGCAAGGTGCAATTCTGAAATTTTTTGCTTTTTCCTGCTCCTCTTAGCATGATAAAGAAGATTCAAAGAGAGTGAGATGCCAGCTCCTTTCATTCAGTCAGTAGCTTCAATCATTTCTGGACGTTTTTCAATGGCAAAAATCAATGAATATTGTAAATGCACAAACAGTAATTTCTCCGCATTGCAAGGTGCAATTCTGAAATTTTTTGCTTTTTCCTGCTCCTCTTAGCATGATAAAGAAGAGTCAAAGAGAGTGAGATGCCAGCTCCTTTCATTCAGTCAGTAGCTTCAATCATTTCTGGTATATGAATAACATGATGTTTTTCAATGGCAAAAATCAATGAATTTGGTAAATGCACAAACAGTAATTTCTCCGCATTGCAAGGTGCAATTCTGAAATTTTTTGCTTTTTCCTGCTCCTCTTAGCATGATAAAGAAGATTCAAAGAGAGTGAGATGCCAGCTCCTTTCATTCAGTCAGTAGCTTCAATCATTTCTGGACGTTTTTCAATGGCAAAAATCAATGAATATTGTAAATGCACAAACAGTAATTTATCCGCATTGCAAGGTGCAATTCTGAATTTTTTTGCTTTTTCCTGCTCCTCTTAGCATGATAAAGAAGATTCAAAGAGAGTGAGATGCCAGCTCCTTTCATTCAGTCAGTAGCTTCAAACATTTCTGGTATATGAATAACATGATGTTTTTCAATGGCAAAAATCAATGAATATTGTAAATGCACAAACAGTAATTTCTCCGCATTGCAAGGTGCAATTCTGAAATTTTTTGATTTTTCCTGCTCCTCTTAGCATGATAAAGAAGATTCAAAGAGAGTGAGATGCCAGCTCCTTTCATTCAGTCAGTAGCTTCAATCATTTCTGGACGTTTTTCAATGGCAAAAATCAATGAATATTGTAAATGCACAAACAGTAATTTCTCCGCATTGCAAGGTGCAATTCTGAAATTTTTTGCTTTTTCCTGCTCCTCTTAGCATGATAAAGAAGATTCAAAGAGAGTGAGATGCCAGCTCCTTTCATTAAGTCAGTAGCTTCAATCATTTCTGGTATATGAATAACATGATGTTTTTCAATGGCAAAAATCAATGAATTTTGTAAATGCACAAACAGTAATTTCTCCGCATTGCAAGGTGCAATTCTGAAATTTTTTGCTTTTTCCTGCTCCTCTTAGCATGATAAAGAAGATTCAAAGAGAGTGAGATGCCAGCTCCTTTCATTCAGTCAGTAGCTTCAATCATTTCTGGACGTTTTTCAATGGCAAAAATCAATGAATATTGTAAATGCACAAACAGTAATTTCTCCGCATTGCAAGGTGCAATTCTGAAATTTTTTGCTTTTTCCTTCTCCTCTTAGCATGATAAAGAAGATTCAAAGAGAGTGAGATGCCAGCTCCTTTCATTCAGTCAGTAGCTTCAATCATTTCTGGTATATGAATAACATGATGTTTTTCAATGGCAAAAATCAATGAATATTGTAAATGCACAAACAGTAATTTTTCCGCATTGCAAGGTGCAATTCTGAAATTTTTTGCTTTTTCCTGCTCCTCTTAGCATGATAAAGAAGATTCAAAGAGAGTGAGATGCCAGCTCCTTTCATTCAGTCAGTAGCTTCAATCATTTCTGGTATATGAATAACATGATGTTTTTCAATGGCAAAAATCAATGAATATTGTAAATGCACAAACAGTAATTTATCCGCATTGCAAGGTGCAATTCTGAAATTTTTTGCTTTTTCCTGCTCCTCTTAGCATGATAAAGAAGATTCAAAGAGAGTGAGATGCCAGCTCCTTTCATTCAGTCAGTAGCTTCAAACATTTCTGGTATATGAATAACATGATGTTTTTCCATGGCAAAAATCAATGAATATTGTAAATGAACAAACAGTAATTTCTCCGCATTGCAAGGTGCAATTCTGAAATTTTTTGCTTTTTCCTGCTCCTCTTAGCATGATAAAGAAGATTCAAAGAGAGTGAGATGCCAGCTCCTTTCATTCAGTCAGTAGCTTCAATCATTTCTGGTATATGAATAACATGATGTTTTTCAATGGCAAAAATCAATGAATATTGTAAATGCACAAACAGTAATTTATCCGCATTGCAAGGTGCAATTCTGAAATTTTTTGCTTTTTCCTGCTCCTCTTAGCATGATAAAGAAGATTCAAAGAGAGTGAGATGCCAGCTCCTTTCATTCAGTCAGTAGCTTCAAACATTTCTGGTATATGAATAACATGATGTTTTTCAATGGCAAAAATCAATGAATATTGTAAATGCACAAACAGTAATTTCTCCGCATTGCAAGGTGCAATTCTGAAATTTTTTGCTTTTTCCTGCTAATCCTAGCATGATAAAGAAGATTCAAAGAGAGTGAGATGCCAGCTCCTTTCATTCAGTCAGTAGCTTCAAACATTTCTGGTATATGAAAAACATGTTTTTCAATGGCAAAAATCAATGAATATTGTAAATGCACAAACAGTAATATCTCCACATTGCAAGGTGCAATTCTGAAATTTTTTGCTTTTTCCTGCTAATCCTAGCATGATAAAGAAGATTCAAAGAGAGTGAGATGCCAGCTCCTTTCATTCAGTCAGTAGCTTCAATCATTTCTGGACGTTTTTCAATGGCAAAAATCAATGAATATTGTAAATGCACAAACAGTAATTTCTCCGCATTGCAAGGTGCAATTCTGAAATTTTTTGCTTTTTCCTGCTCCTCTTAGCATGATAAAGAAGATTCAAAGAGAGTGAGATGCCAGCTCCTTTCATTCAGTCAGTAGCTTCAATCATTTCTGGTATATGAATAACATGATGTTTTTCAATGGCAAAAATCAATGAATATTGTAAATGCACAAACAGTAATTTATCCGCATTGCAAGGTGCAATTCTGAAATTTTTTGCTTTTTCCTGCTCCTCTTAGCATGATAAAGAAGATTCAAAGAGAGTGAGATGCCAGCTCCTTTCATTCAGTCAGTAGCTTCAAACATTTCTGGTATATGAATAACATGATGTTTTTCAATGGCAAAAATCAATGAATATTGTAAATGCACAAACAGTAATTTCTCCGCATTGCAAGGTGCAATTCTGAAATTTTTTGCTTTTTCCTGCTCCTCTTAGCATGATAAAGAAGATTCAAAGAGAGTGAGATGCCAGCTCCTTTCATTCAGTCAGTAGCTTCAATCATTTCTGGACGTTTTTCAATGGCAAAAATCAATGAATATTGTAAATGCACAAACAGTAATTTCTCCGCATTGCAAGGTGCAATTCTGAATTTTTTTGCTTTTTCCTGCTCCTCTTAGCATGATAAAGAAGATTCAAAGAGAGTGAGATGCCAGCTCCTTTCATTCAGTCAGTAGCTTCAATCATTTCTGGTATATGAATAACATGATGTTTTTCAATGGCAAAAATCAATGAATATTGTAAATGCACAAACAGTAATTTCTCCGCATTGCAAGGTGCAATTCTGAAATTTTTTGATTTTTCCTGCTCCTCTTAGCATGACAAAGAAGATTCAAAGAGAGTGAGATGCCAGCTCCTTTCATTCAGTCAGTAGCTTCAATCATTTCTGGACGTTTTTCAATGGCAAAAATCAATGAATATTGTAAATGCACAAACAGTAATTTCTCCGCATTGCAAGGTGCAATTCTGAATTTTTTTGCTTTTTCCTGCTCCTCTTAGCATGATAAAGAAGATTCAAAGAGAGTGAGATGCCAGCTCCTTTCATTCAGTCAGTAGCTTCAATCATTTCTGGTATATGAATAACATGATGTTTTTCAATGGCAAAAATCAATGAATATTGTAAATGCACAAACAGTAATTTATCCGCATTGCAAGGTGCAATTCTGAAATTTTTTGCTTTTTCCTGCTCCTCTTAGCATAATAAAGAAGATTCAAAGAGAGTGAGATGCCAGCTCCTTTCATTCAGTCAGTAGCTTCAAACATTTCTGGTATATGAATAACATGATGTTTTTCAATGGCAAAAATCAATGAATATTGTAAATGCACAAACAGTAATTTCTCCGCATTGCAAGGTGCAATTCTGAAATTTTTTGATTTTTCCTGCTCCTCTTAGCATGATAAAGAAGATTCAAAGAGAGTGAGATGCCAGCTCCTTTCATTCAGTCAGTAGCTTCAATCATTTCTGGACGTTTTTCAATGGCAAAAATCAATGAATATTGTAAATGCACAAACAGTAATTTCTCCGCATTGCAAGGTGCAATTCTGAAATTTTTTGCTTTTTCCTGCTCCTCTTAGCATGATAAAGAAGATTCAAAGAGAGTGAGATGCCAGCTCCTTTCATTCAGTCAGTAGCTTCAATCATTTCTGGTATATGAATAACATGATGTTTTTCAATGGCAAAAATCAATGAATTTTGTAAATGCACAAACAGTAATTTCTCCGCATTGCAAGGTGCAATTCTGAAATTTTTTGCTTTTTCCTGCTCCTCTTAGCATGATAAAGAAGATTCAAAGAGAGTGAGATGCCAGCTCCTTTCATTCAGTCAGTAGCTTCAATCATTTCTGGACGTTTTTCAATGGCAAAAATCAATGAATATTGTAAATGCACAAACAGTAATTTCTCCGCATTGCAAGGTGCAATTCTGAAATTTTTTGCTTTTTCCTGCTCCTCTTAGCATGATAAAGAAGATTCAAAGAGAGTGAGATGCCAGCTCCTTTCATTCAGTCAGTAGCTTCAATCATTTCTGGTATATGAATAACATGATGTTTTTCAATGGCAAAAATCAATGAATGTTGTAAATGCACAAACAGTAATTTCTCCGCATTGCAAGGTGCAATTCTGAAATTTTTTGCTTTTTCCTGCTCCTCTTAGCATGATAAAGAAGATTCAAAGAGAGTGAGATGCCAGCTCCTTTCATTCAGTCAGTAGCTTCAATCATTTCTGGACGTTTTTCAATGGCAAAAATCAATGAATATTGTAAATGCACAAACAGTAATTTCTCCGCATTGCAAGATGCAATTCAGAAATTTTTTGCTTTTTCCTGCTCCTCTTAGCATGATAAAGAAGATTCAAAGAGAGTGAGATGCCAGCTCCTTTCATTCAGTCAGTAGCTTCAAACATTTCTGGTATATGAATAACATGATGTTTTTCCATGGCAAAAATCAATGAATATTGTAAATGCACAAACAGTAATTTCTCCGCATTGCAAGGTGCAATTCTGAAATTTTTTGATTTTTCCTGCTCCTCTTAGCATGATAAAGAAGATTCAAAGAGAGTGAGATGCCAGCTCCTTTCATTCAGTCAGTAGCTTCAATCATTTCTGGACGTTTTTCAATGGCAAAAATCAATGAATATTGTAAATGCACAAACAGTAATTTCTCCGCATTGCAAGGTGCAATTCTGAATTTTTTTGCTTTTTCCTGCTCCTCTTAGCATGATAAAGAAGATTCAAAGAGAGTGAGATGCCAGCTCCTTTCATTCAGTCAGTAGCTTCAATCATTTCTGGTATATGAATAACATGATGTTTTTCAATGGCAAAAATCAATGAATATTGTAAATGCACAAACAGTAATTTATCCGCATTGCAAGGTGCAATTCTGAAATTTTTTGCTTTTTCCTGCTCCTCTTAGCATGATAAAGAAGATTCAAAGAGAGTGAGATGCCAGCTCCTTTCATTCAGTCAGTAGCTTCAAACATTTCTGGTATATGAATAACATGATGTTTTTCAATGGCAAAAATCAATGAATATTGTAAATGCACAAACTGTAATTTCTCCGCATTGCAAGGTGCAATTCTGAAATTTTTTGCTTTTTCCTGCTCCTCTTAGCATGATAAAGAAGATTCAAAGAGAGTGAGATGCCAGCTCCTTTCATTCAGTCAGTAGCTTCAATCATTTCTGGACGTTTTTCAATGGCAAAAATCAATGAATATTGTAAATGCACAAACAGTAATTTTTCCGCATTGCAAGGTGCAATTCTGAAATTTTTTGCTTTTTCCTGCTCCTCTTAGCATGATAAAGAAGATTCAAAGAGAGTGAGATGCCAGCTCCTTTCATTCAGTCAGTAGCTTCAATCATTTCTGGTATATGAATAACATGATGTTTTTCAATGGCAAAAATCAATGAATATTGTAAATGCACAAACAGTAATTTATCCGCATTGCAAGGTGCAATTCTGAAATTTTTTGCTTTTTCCTGCTCCTCTTAGCATGATAAAGAAGATTCAAAGAGAGTGAGATGCCAGCTCCTTTCATTCAGTCAGTAGCTTCAAACATTTCTGGTATATGAATAACATGATGTTTTTCAATGGCAAAAATCAATGAATATTGTAAATGCACAAACAGTAATTTCTCCGCATTGCAAGGTGCAATTCTGAAATTTTTTGCTTTTTCCTGCTCCTCTTAGCATGATAAAGAAGATTCAAAGAGAGTGAGATGCCAGCTCCTTTCATTCAGTCAGTAGCTTCAATCATTTCTGGACGTTTTTCAATGGCAAAAATCAATGAATATTGTAAATGCACAAACAGTAATTTCTCCGCATTGCAAGGTGCAATTCTGAATTTTTTTGCTTTTTCCTGCTCCTCTTAGCATGATAAAGAAGATTCAAAGAGAGTGAGATGCCAGCTCCTTTCATTCAGTCAGTAGCTTCAATCATTTCTGGTATATGAATAACATGATGTTTTTCAATGGCAAAAATCAATGAATATTGTAAATGCACAAACAGTAATTTCTCCGCATTGCAAGGTGCAATTCTGAAATTTTTTGATTTTTCCTGCTCCTCTTAGCATGACAAAGAAGATTCAAAGAGAGTGAGATGCCAGCTCCTTTCATTCAGTCAGTAGCTTCAATCATTTCTGGACGTTTTTCAATGGCAAAAATCAATGAATATTGTAAATGCACAAACAGTAATTTCTCCGCATTGCAAGGTGCAATTCTGAATTTTTTTGCTTTTTCCTGCTCCTCTTAGCATGATAAAGAAGATTCAAAGAGAGTGAGATGCCAGCTCCTTTCATTCAGTCAGTAGCTTCAATCATTTCTGGTATATGAATAACATGATGTTTTTCAATGGCAAAAATCAATGAATATTGTAAATGCACAAACAGTAATTTATCCGCATTGCAAGGTGCAATTCTGAAATTTTTTGCTTTTTCCTGCTCCTCTTAGCATAATAAAGAAGATTCAAAGAGAGTGAGATGCCAGCTCCTTTCATTCAGTCAGTAGCTTCAAACATTTCTGGTATATGAATAACATGATGTTTTTCAATGGCAAAAATCAATGAATATTGTAAATGCACAAACAGTAATTTCTCCGCATTGCAAGGTGCAATTCTGAAATTTTTTGATTTTTCCTGCTCCTCTTAGCATGATAAAGAAGATTCAAAGAGAGTGAGATGCCAGCTCCTTTCATTCAGTCAGTAGCTTCAATCATTTCTGGACGTTTTTCAATGGCAAAAATCAATGAATATTGTAAATGCACAAACAGTAATTTCTCCGCATTGCAAGGTGCAATTCTGAAATTTTTTGCTTTTTCCTGCTCCTCTTAGCATGATAAAGAAGATTCAAAGAGAGTGAGATGCCAGCTCCTTTCATTCAGTCAGTAGCTTCAATCATTTCTGGTATATGAATAACATGATGTTTTTCAATGGCAAAAATCAATGAATTTTGTAAATGCACAAACAGTAATTTCTCCGCATTGCAAGGTGCAATTCTGAAATTTTTTGCTTTTTCCTGCTCCTCTTAGCATGATAAAGAAGATTCAAAGAGAGTGAGATGCCAGCTCCTTTCATTCAGTCAGTAGCTTCAATCATTTCTGGACGTTTTTCAATGGCAAAAATCAATGAATATTGTAAATGCACAAACAGTAATTTCTCCGCATTGCAAGGTGCAATTCTGAAATTTTTTGCTTTTTCCTGCTCCTCTTAGCATGATAAAGAAGATTCAAAGAGAGTGAGATGCCAGCTCCTTTCATTCAGTCAGTAGCTTCAATCATTTCTGGTATATGAATAACATGATGTTTTTCAATGGCAAAAATCAATGAATATTGTAAATGCACAAACAGTAATTTCTCCGCATTGCAAGGTGCAATTCTGAAATTTTTTGCTTTTTCCTGCTCCTCTTAGCATGATAAAGAAGATTCAAAGAGAGTGAGATGCCAGCTCCTTTCATTCAGTCAGTAGCTTCAATCATTTCTGGACGTTTTTCAATGGCAAAAATCAATGAATATTGTAAATGCACAAACAGTAATTTCTCCGCATTGCAAGGTGCAATTCAGAAATTTTTTGCTTTTTCCTGCTCCTCTTAGCATGATAAAGAAGATTCAAAGAGAGTGAGATGCCAGCTCCTTTCATTCAGTCAGTAGCTTCAAACATTTCTGGTATATGAATAACATGATGTTTTTCCATGGCAAAAATCAATGAATAATGTAAATGCACAAACAGTAATTTCTCCGCATTGCAAGGTGCAATTCTGAAATTTTTTGATTTTTCCTGCTCCTCTTAGCATGATAAAGAAGATTCAAAGAGAGTGAGATGCCAGCTCCTTTCATTCAGTCAGTAGCTTCAATCATTTCTGGACGTTTTTCAATGGCAAAAATCAATGAATATTGTAAATGCACAAACAGTAATTTCTCCGCATTGCAAGGTGCAATTCTGAATTTTTTTGCTTTTTCCTGCTCCTCTTAGCATGATAAAGAAGATTCAAAGAGAGTGAGATGCCAGCTCCTTTCATTCAGTCAGTAGCTTCAATCATTTCTGGTATATGAATAACATGATGTTTTTCAATGGCAAAAATCAATGAATATTGTAAATGCACAAACAGTAATTTATCCGCATTGCAAGGTGCAATTCTGAAATTTTTTGCTTTTTCCTGCTCCTCTTAGCATGATAAAGAAGATTCAAAGAGAGTGAGATGCCAGCTCCTTTCATTCAGTCAGTAGCTTCAAACATTTCTGGTATATGAATAACATGATGTTTTTCAATGGCAAAAATCAATGAATATTGTAAATGCACAAACAGTAATTTCTCCGCATTGCAAGGTGCAATTCTGAAATTTTTTGATTTTTCCTGCTCCTCTTAGCATGATAAAGAAGATTCAAAGAGAGTGAGATGCCAGCTCCTTTCATTCAGTCAGTAGCTTCAATCATTTCTGGACGTTTTTCAATGGCAAAAATCAATGAATATTGTAAATGCACAAACAGTAATTTCTCCGCATTGCAAGGTGCAATTCTGAAATTTTTTGCTTTTTCCTGCTCCTCTTAGCATGATAAAGAAGATTCAAAGAGAGTGAGATGCCAGCTCCTTTCATTCAGTCAGTAGCTTCAATCATTTCTGGTATATGAATAACATGATGTTTTTCAATGGCAAAAATCAATGAATATTGTAAATGCACAAACAGTAATTTCTCCGCATTGCAAGGTGCAATTCTGAAATTTTTTGCTTTTTCCTGCTCCTCTTAGCATGATAAAGAAGATTCAAAGAGAGTGAGATGCCAGCTCCTTTCATTCAGTCAGTAGCTTCAATCATTTCTGGACGTTTTTCAATGGCAAAAATCAATGAATATTGTAAATGCACAAACAGTAATTTCTCTGCATTGCAATGTGCAATTCTGAAATTTTTTGCTTTTTCCTGCTCCTCTTAGCATGATAAACAAGATTCAAAGAGAGTGAGATGCCAGCTCCTTTCATTCAGTCAGTAGCTTCAATCATTTCTGGTATATGAATAACATGATGTTTTTCAATGGCAAAAATCAATGAATATTGTAAATGCACAAACAGTAATTTCTCCGCATTGCAAGGTGCAATTCTGAAATTTTTTGCTTTTTCCTGCTCCTCTTAGCATGATAAAGAAGATTCAAAGAGAGTGAGATGCCAGCTCCTTTCATTCAGTCAGTAGCTTCAATCATTTCTGGACGTTTTTCAATGGCAAAAATCAATGAATATTGAAAATGCACAAACAGTAATTTCTCTGCATTGCAAGGTGCAATTCTGAAATTTTTTGCTTTTTCCTGCTCCTCTTAGCATGATAAACAAGATTCAAAGAGAGTGAGATGCTAGCTCCTTTCATTCAGTCAGTAGCTTCAATCATTTCTGGACGTTTTTCAATGGCAAAAATCAATGAATATTGTAAATGCACAAACAGTAATTTCTCCGCATTGCAAGGTGCAATTCAGAAATTTTTTGCTTTTTCCTGCTCCTCTTGGCATGATAAAGAAGATTCAAAGAGAGTGAGATGCCAGCTCCTTTCATTCAGTCAGTAGCTTCAATCATTTCTGGTATATGAATAACATGATGTTTTTCAATGGCAAAAATCAATGAATATTGTAAATGCACAAACAGTAATTTCTCCGCATTGCAAGGTGCAATTCTGAAATTTTTTGCTTTTTCCTGCTCCTCTTAGCATGATAAAGAAGATTCAAAGAGAGTGAGATGCCAGCTCCTTTCATTCAGTCAGTAGCTTCAATCATTTCTGGTATATGAATAACATGATGTTTTTCAATGGCAAAAATCAATGAATATTGTAAATGCACAAACAGTAATTTATCCGCATTGCAAGGTGCAATTCTGAAATTTTTTGCTTTTTCCTGCTCCTCTTAGCATGATAAAGAAGATTCAAAGAGAGTGAGATGCCAGCTCCTTTCATTCAGTCAGTAGCTTCAAACATTTCTGGTATATGAATAACATGATGTTTTTCCATGGCAAAAATCAATGAATATTGTAAATGAACAAACAGTAATTTCTCCGCATTGCAAGGTGCAATTCTGAAATTTTTTGCTTTTTCCTGCTCCTCCTAGCATGATAAAGAAGATTCAAAGAGAGTGAGATGCCAGCTCCTTTCATTCAGTCAGTAGCTTCAATCATTTCTGGACGTTTTTCAATGGCAAAAATCAATGAATATTGTAAATGCACAAACAGTAATTTCTCCGCATTGCAAGGTGCAATTCTGAAATTTTTTGCTTTTTCCTGCTCCTCTTAGCATGATAAAGAAGATTCAAAGAGAGTGAGATGCCAGCTCCTTTCATTCAGTCAGTAGCTTCAATCATTTCTGGTATATGAATAACATGATGTTTTTCAATGGCAAAAATCAATGAATTTGGTAAATGCACAAACAGTAATTTCTCCGCATTGCAAGGTGCAATTCTGAAATTTTTTGCTTTTTCCTGCTCCTCTTAGCATGATAAAGAAGATTCAAAGAGAGTGAGATGCCAGCTCCTTTCATTCAGTCAGTAGCTTCAATCATTTCTGGACGTTTTTCAATGGCAAAAATCAATGAATATTGTAAATGCACAAACAGTAATTTATCCGCATTGCAAGGTGCAATTCTGAATTTTTTTGCTTTTTCCTGCTCCTCTTAGCATGATAAAGAAGATTCAAAGAGAGTGAGATGCCAGCTCCTTTCATTCAGTCAGTAGCTTCAAACATTTCTGGTATATGAATAACATGATGTTTTTCAATGGCAAAAATCAATGAATATTGTAAATGCACAAACAGTAATTTCTCCGCATTGCAAGGTGCAATTCTGAAATTTTTTGATTTTTCCTGCTCCTCTTAGCATGATAAAGAAGATTCAAAGAGAGTGAGATGCCAGCTCCTTTCATTCAGTCAGTAGCTTCAATCATTTCTGGACGTTTTTCAATGGCAAAAATCAATGAATATTGTAAATGCACAAACAGTAATTTCTCCGCATTGCAAGGTGCAATTCTGAAATTTTTTGCTTTTTCCTGCTCCTCTTAGCATGATAAAGAAGATTCAAAGAGAGTGAGATGCCAGCTCCTTTCATTAAGTCAGTAGCTTCAATCATTTCTGGTATATGAATAACATGATGTTTTTCAATGGCAAAAATCAATGAATTTTGTAAATGCACAAACAGTAATTTCTCCGCATTGCAAGGTGCAATTCTGAAATTTTTTGCTTTTTCCTGCTCCTCTTAGCATGATAAAGAAGATTCAAAGAGAGTGAGATGCCAGCTCCTTTCATTCAGTCAGTAGCTTCAATCATTTCTGGACATTTTTCAATGGCAAAAATCAATGAATATTGTAAATGCACAAACAGTAATTTCTCCGCATTGCAAGGTGCAATTCTGAAATTTTTTGCTTTTTCCTGCTCCTCTTAGCATGATAAAGAAGATTCAAAGAGAGTGAGATGCCAGCTCCTTTCATTCAGTCAGTAGCTTCAATCATTTCTGGTATATGAATAACATGATGTTTTTCAATGGCAAAAATCAATGAATATTGTAAATGCACAAACAGTAATTTTTCCGCATTGCAAGGTGCAATTCTGAAATTTTTTGCTTTTTCCTGCTCCTCTTAGCATGATAAAGAAGATTCAAAGAGAGTGAGATGCCAGCTCCTTTCATTCAGTCAGTAGCTTCAATCATTTCTGGTATATGAATAACATGATGTTTTTCAATGGCAAAAATCAATGAATATTGTAAATGCACAAACAGTAATTTATCCGCATTGCAAGGTGCAATTCTGAAATTTTTTGCTTTTTCCTGCTCCTCTTAGCATGATAAAGAAGATTCAAAGAGAGTGAGATGCCAGCTCCTTTCATTCAGTCAGTAGCTTCAAACATTTCTGGTATATGAATAACATGATGTTTTTCCATGGCAAAAATCAATGAATATTGTAAATGAACAAACAGTAATTTCTCCGCATTGCAAGGTGCAATTCTGAAATTTTTTGCTTTTTCCTGCTCCTCTTAGCATGATAAAGAAGATTCAAAGAGAGTGAGATGCCAGCTCCTTTCATTCAGTCAGTAGCTTCAATCATTTCTGGACGTTTTTCAATGGCAAAAATCAATGAATATTGTAAATGCACAAACAGTAATTTCTCCGCATTGCAAGGTGCAATTCTGAAATTTTTTGCTTTTTCCTGCTCCTCTTAGCATGATAAAGAAGATTCAAAGAGAGTGAGATGCCAGCTCCTTTCATTCAGTCAGTAGCTTCAATCATTTCTGGAATATGAATAACATGATGTTTTTCAATGGCAAAAATCAATGAATATTGTAAATGCACAAACAGTAATTTATCCGCATTGCAAGGTGCAATTCTGAAATTTTTTGCTTTTTCCTGCTCCTCTTAGCATAATAAAGAAGATTCAAAGAGAGTGAGATGCCAGCTCCTTTCATTCAGTCAGTAGCTTCAAACATTTCTGGTATATGAATAACATGATGTTTTTCAATGGCAAAAATCAATGAATATTGTAAATGCACAAACAGTAATTTCTCCGCATTGCAAGGTGCAATTCTGAAATTTTTTGATTTTTCCTGCTCCTCTTAGCATGATAAAGAAGATTCAAAGAGAGTGAGATGCCAGCTCCTTTCATTCAGTCAGTAGCTTCAATCATTTCTGGACGTTTTTCAATGGCAAAAATCAATGAATATTGTAAATGCACAAACAGTAATTTCTCCGCATTGCAAGGTGCAATTCTGAAATTTTTTGCTTTTTCCTGCTCCTCTTAGCATGATAAAGAAGATTCAAAGAGAGTGAGATGCCAGCTCCTTTCATTCAGTCAGTAGCTTCAATCATTTCTGGTATATGAATAACATGATGTTTTTCAATGGCAAAAATCAATGAATTTTGTAAATGCACAAACAGTAATTTCTCCGCATTGCAAGGTGCAATTCTGAAATTTTTTGCTTTTTCCTGCTCCTCTTAGCATGATAAAGAAGATTCAAAGAGAGTGAGATGCCAGCTCCTTTCATTCAGTCAGTAGCTTCAATCATTTCTGGACGTTTTTCAATGGCAAAAATCAATGAATATTGTAAATGCACAAACAGTAATTTCTCCGCATTGCAAGGTGCAATTCTGAAATTTTTTGCTTTTTCCTGCTCCTCTTAGCATGATAAAGAAGATTCAAAGAGAGTGAGATGCCAGCTCCTTTCATTCAGTCAGTATCTTCAATCATTTCTGGTATATGAATAACATGATGTTTTTCAATGGCAAAAATCAATGAATATTGTAAATGCACAAACAGTAATTTCTCCGCATTGCAAGGTGCAATTCTGAAATTTTTTGCTTTTTCCTGCTCCTCTTAGCATGATAAAGAAGATTCAAAGAGAGTGAGATGCCAGCTCCTTTCATTCAGTCAGTAGCTTCAATCATTTCTGGACGTTTTTCAATGGCAAAAATCAATGAATATTGTAAATGCACAAACAGTAATTTCTCCGCATTGCAAGGTGCAATTCAGAAATTTTTTGCTTTTTCCTGCTCCTCTTAGCATGATAAAGAAGATTCAAAGAGAGTGAGATGCCAGCTCCTTTCATTCAGTCAGTAGCTTCAAACATTTCTGGTATATGAATAACATGATGTTTTTCCATGGCAAAAATCAATGAATATTGTAAATGCACAAACAGTAATTTCTCCGCATTGCAAGGTGCAATTCTGAAATTTTTTGATTTTTCCTGCTCCTCTTAGCATGATAAAGAAGATTCAAAGAGAGTGAGATGCCAGCTCCTTTCATTCAGTCAGTAGCTTCAATCATTTCTGGACGTTTTTCAATGGCAAAAATCAATGAATATTGTAAATGCACAAACAGTAATTTCTCCGCATTGCAAGGTGCAATTCTGAATTTTTTTGCTTTTTCCTGCTCCTCTTAGCATGATAAAGAAGATTCAAAGAGAGTGAGATGCCAGCTCCTTTCATTCAGTCAGTAGCTTCAATCATTTCTGGTATATGAATAACATGATGTTTTTCAATGGCAAAAATCAATGAATATTGTAAATGCACAAACAGTAATTTATCCGCATTGCAAGGTGCAATTCTGAAATTTTTTGCTTTTTCCTGCTCCTCTTAGCATGATAAAGAAGATTCAAAGAGAGTGAGATGCCAGCTCCTTTCATTCAGTCAGTAGCTTCAAACATTTCTGGTATATGAATAACATGATGTTTTTCAATGGCAAAAATCAATGAATATTGTAAATGCACAAACAGTAATTTCTCCGCATTGCAAGGTGCAATTCTGAAATTTTTTGATTTTTCCTGCTCCTCTTAGCATGATAAAGAAGATTCAAAGAGAGTGAGATGCCAGCTCCTTTCATTCAGTCAGTAGCTTCAATCATTTCTGGACGTTTTTCAATGGCAAAAATCAATGAATATTGTAAATGCACAAACAGTAATTTCTCCGCATTGCAAGGTGCAATTCTGAAATTTTTTGCTTTTTCCTGCTCCTCTTAGCATGATAAAGAAGATTCAAAGAGAGTGAGATGCCAGCTCCTTTCATTCAGTCAGTAGCTTCAATCATTTCTGGTATATGAATAACTTGATGTTTTTCAATGGCAAAAATCAATGAATTTTGTAAATGCACAAACAGTAATTTCTCCGCATTGCAAGGTGCAATTCTGAAATTTTTTGCTTTTTCCTGCTCCTCTTAGCATGATAAAGAAGATTCAAAGAGAGTGAGATGCCAGCTCCTTTCATTCAGTCAGTAGCTTCAATCATTTCTGGACGTTTTTCAATGGCAAAAATCAATGAATATTGTAAATGCACAAACAGTAATTTCTCCGCATTGCAAGGTGCAATTCTGAAATTTTTTGCTTTTTCCTGCTCCTCTTAGCATGATAAAGAAGATTCAAAGAGAGTGAGATGCCAGCTCCTTTCATTCAGTCAGTAGCTTCAATCATTTCTGGTATATGAATAACATGATGTTTTTCAATGGCAAAAATCAATGAATATTGTAAATGCACAAACAGTAATTTCTAAGCATTGCAAGGTGCAATTCTGAAATTTTTTGCTTTTTCCTGCTCCTCTTAGCATGATAAAGAAGATTCAAAGAGAGTGAGATGCCAGCTCCTTTCATTCAGTCAGTAGCTTCAATCATTTCTGGACGTTTTTCAATGGCAAAAATCAATGAATATTGTAAATGCACAAACAGTAATTTCTCTGCATTGCAATGTGCAATTCTGAAATTTTTTGCTTTTTCCTGCTCCTCTTAGCATGATAAACAAGATTCAAAGAGAGTGAGATGCCAGCTCCTTTCATTCAGTCAGTAGCTTCAATCATTTCTGGACGTTTTTCAATGGCAAAAATCAATGAATATTGTAAATGCACAAACAGTAATTTCTCCGCATTGCAAGGTGCAATTCAGAAATTTTTTGCTTTTTCCTGCTCCTCTTAGCATGATAAAGAAGATTCAAAGAGAGTGAGATGCCAGCTCCTTTCATTCAGTCAGTAGCTTCAAACATTTCTGGTATATGAATAACATGATGTTTTTCCATGGCAAAAATCAATGAATATTGTAAATGAACAAACAGTAATTTCTCCGCATTGCAAGGTGCAATTCTGAAATTTTTTGCTTTTTCCTGCTCCTCTTAGCATGATAAAGAAGATTCAAAGAGAGTGAGATGCCAGCTCCTTTCATTCAGTCAGTAGCTTCAATCATTTCTGGACGTTTTTCAATGGCAAAAATCAATGAATATTGTAAATGCACAAACAGTAATTTCTCCGCATTGCAAGGTGCAATTCTGAAATTTTTTGCTTTTTCCTGCTCCTCTTAGCATGATAAAGAAGATTCAAAGAGAGTGAGATGCCAGCTCCTTTCATTCAGTCAGTAGCTTCAATCATTTCTGGTATATGAATAACATGATGTTTTTCAATGGCAAAAATCAATGAATTTTGTAAATGCACAAACAGTAATTTCTCCGCATTGCAAGGTGCAATTCTGAAATTTTTTGCTTTTTCCTGCTCCTCTTAGCATGATAAAGAAGATTCAAAGAGAGTGAGATGCCAGCTCCTTTCATTCAGTCAGTAGCTTCAATCATTTCTGGACGTTTTTCAATGGCAAAAATCAATGAATATTGTAAATGCACAAACAGTAATTTCTCCGCATTGCAAGGTGCAATTCTGAAATTTTTTGCTTTTTCCTGCTCCTCTTAGCATGATAAAGAAGATTCAAAGAGAGTGAGATGCCAGCTCCTTTCATTCAGTCAGTAGCTTCAATCATTTCTGGTATATGAATAACAGGATGATTTTCAATGGCAAAAATCAATGAATATTGTAAATGCACAAACAGTAATTTCTCCGCATTGCAAGGTGCAATTCTGAAATTTTTTGCTTTTTCCTGCTCCTCTTAGCATGATAAAGAAGATTCAAAGAGAGCGAGATGCCAGCTCCTTTCATTCAGTCAGTAGCTTCAATCATTTCTGGTATATGAATAACATGATGTTTTTCAATGGCAAAAATCAATGAATATTGTAAATGCACAAACAGTAATTTCTCCGCATTGCAAGGTGCAATTCTGAAATTTTTTGCTTTTTCCTGCTCCTCTTAGCATGATAAAGAAGATTCAAAGAGAGTGAGATGCCAGCTCCTTTCATTCAGTCAGTAGCTTCAATCATTTCTGGACGTTTTTCAATGGCAAAAATCAATGAATATTGAAAATGCACAAACAGTAATTTCTCTGCATTGCAAGGTGCAATTCTGAAATTTTTTGCTTTTTCCTGCTCCTCTTAGCATGATAAACAAGATTCAAAGAGAGTGAGATGCCAGCTCCTTTCATTCAGTCAGTAGCTTCAATCATTTCTGGACGTTTTTCAATGGCAAAAATCAATGAATATTGTAAATGCACAAACAGTAATTTCTCCGCATTGCAAGGTGCAATTCAGAAATTTTTTGCTTTTTCCTGCTCCTCTTGGCATGATAAAGAAGATTCAAAGAGAGTGAGATGCCAGCTCCTTTCATTCAGTCAGTAGCTTCAATCATTTCTGGTATATGAATAACATGATGTTTTTCAATGGCAAAAATCAATGAATATTGTAAATGCACAAACAGTAATTTCTCCGCATTGCAAGGTGCAATTCTGAAATTTTTTGCTTTTTCCTGCTCCTCTTAGCATGATAAAGAAGATTCAAAGAGAGTGAGATGCCAGCTCCTTTCATTCAGTCAGTAGCTTCAATCATTTCTGGTATATGAATAACATGATGTTTTTCAATGGCAAAAATCAATGAATATTGTAAATGCACAAACAGTGATTTCTCCGCATTGCAAGGTGCAATTCTGAAATTTTTTGCTTTTTCCTGCTCCTCTTAGCATGATAAAGAAGATTCAAAGAGAGTGAGATGCCAGCTCCTTTCATTCAGTCAGTAGCTTCAATCATTTCTGGTATATGAATAACATGATGATTTTCAATGGCAAAAATCAATGAATATTGTAAATGCACAAACAGTAATTTCTCCGCATTGCAAGGTGCAATTCTGAAATTTTTTGCTTTTCCTGCTCCTCTTAGCATGATAAAGAAGATTCAAAGAGAGCGAGATGCCAGCTCCTTTCATTCAGTCAGTAGCTTCAATCATTTCTGGTATATGAATAACATGATGTTTTTCAATGGCAAAAATCAATGAATATTGTAAATGCACAAACAGTAATTTCTCCGCATTGCAAGGTGCAATTCTGAAATTTTTTGCTTTTTCCTGCTCCTCTTAGCATGATAAAGAAGATTCAAAGAGAGTGAGATGCCAGCTCCTTTCATTCAGTCAGTAGCTTCAATCATTTCTGGACGTTTTTCAATGGCAAAAATCAATGAATATTGAAAATGCACAAACAGTAATTTCTCTGCATTGCAAGGTGCAATTCTGAAATTTTTTGCTTTTTCCTGCTCCTCTTAGCATGATAAAGAAGATTCAAAGAGAGTGAGATGCCAGCTCCTTTCATTCAGTCAGTAGCTTCAATCATTTCTGGACGTTTTTCAATGGCAAAAATCAATGAATATTGTAAATGCACAAACAGTAATTTCTCCGCATTGCAAGGTGCAATTCAGAAATTTTTTGCTTTTTCCTGCTCCTCTTGGCATGATAAAGAAGATTCAAAGAGAGTGAGATGCCAGCTCCTTTCATTCAGTCAGTAGCTTCAATCATTTCTGGTATATGAATAACATGATGTTTTTCAATGGCAAAAATCAATGAATATTGTAAATGCACAAACAGTAATTTCTCCGCATTGCAAGGTGCAATTCTGAAATTTTTTGCTTTTTCCTGCTCCTCTTAGCATGATAAAGAAGATTCAAAGAGAGTGAGATGCCAGCTCCTTTCATTCAGTCAGTAGCTTCAATCATTTCTGGTATATGAATAACATGATGTTTTTCAATGGCAAAAATCAATGAATATTGTAAATGCACAAACAGTAATTTATCCGCATTGCAAGGTGCAATTCTGAAATTTTTTGCTTTTTCCTGCTCCTCTTAGCATGATAAAGAAGATTCAAAGAGAGTGAGATGCCAGCTCCTTTCATTCAGTCAGTAGCTTCAAACATTTCTGGTATATGAATAACATGATGTTTTTCCATGGCAAAAATCAATGAATATTGTAAATGAACAAACAGTAATTTCTCCGCATTGCAAGGTGCAATTCTGAAATTTTTTGCTTTTTCCTGCTCCTCTTAGCATGATAAAGAAGATTCAAAGAGAGTGAGATGCCAGCTCCTTTCATTCAGTCAGTAGCTTCAATCATTTCTGGACGTTTTTCAATGGCAAAAATCAATGAATATTGTAAATGCACAAACAGTAATTTCTCCGCATTGCAAGGTGCAATTCTGAAATTTTTTGCTTTTTCCTGCTCCTCTTAGCATGATAAAGAAGATTCAAAGAGAGTGAGATGCCAGCTCCTTTCATTCAGTCAGGAGCTTCAATCATTTCTGGTATATGAATAACATGATGTTTTTCAATGGCAAAAATCAATGAATTTGGTAAATGCACAAACAGTAATTTCTCCGCATTGCAAGGTGCAATTCTGAAATTTTTTGCTTTTTCCTGCTCCTCTTAGCATGATAAAGAAGATTCAAAGAGAGTGAGATGCCAGCTCCTTTCATTCAGTCAGTAGCTTCAATCATTTCTGGACGTTTTTCAATGGCAAAAATCAATGAATATTGTAAATGCACAAACAGTAATTTATCCGCATTGCAAGGTGCAATTCTGAATTTTTTTGCTTTTTCCTGCTCCTCTTAGCATGATAAAGAAGATTCAAAGAGAGTGAGATGCCAGCTCCTTTCATTAAGTCAGTAGCTTCAATCATTTCTGGTATATGAATAACATGATGTTTTTCAATGGCAAAAATCAATGAATTTTGTAAATGCACAAACAGTAATTTCTCCGCATTGCAAGGTGCAATTCTGAAATTTTTTGCTTTTTCCTGCTCCTCTTAGCATGATAAAGAAGATTCAAAGAGAGTGAGATGCCAGCTCCTTTCATTCAGTCAGTAGCTTCAATCATTTCTGGACGTTTTTCAATGGCAAAAATCAATGAATATTGTAAATGCACAAACAGTAATTTCTCCGCATTGCAAGGTGCAATTCTGAAATTTTTTGCTTTTTCCTGCTCCTCTTAGCATGATAAAGAAGATTCAAAGAGAGTGAGATGCCAGCTCCTTTCATTCAGTCAGTAGCTTCAATCATTTCTGGTATATGAATAACATGATGTTTTTCAATGGCAAAAATCAATGAATATTGTAAATGCACAAACAGTAATTTTTCCGCATTGCAAGGTGCAATTCTGAAATTTTTTGCTTTTTCCTGCTCCTCTTAGCATGATAAAGAAGATTCAAAGAGAGTGAGATGCCAGCTCCTTTCATTCAGTCAGTAGCTTCAATCATTTCTGGTATATGAATAACATGATGTTTTTCAATGGCAAAAATCAATGAATATTGTAAATGCACAAACAGTAATTTATCCGCATTGCAAGGTGCAATTCTGAAATTTTTTGCTTTTTCCTGCTCCTCTTAGCATGATAAAGAAGATTCAAAGAGAGTGAGATGCCAGCTCCTTTCATTCAGTCAGTAGCTTCAAACATTTCTGGTATATGAATAACATGATGTTTTTCCATGGCAAAAATCAATGAATATTGTAAATGAACAAACAGTAATTTCTCCGCATTGCAAGGTGCAATTCTGAAATTTTTTGCTTTTTCCTGCTCCTCTTAGCATGATAAAGAAGATTCAAAGAGAGTGAGATGCCAGCTCCTTTCATTCAGTCAGTAGCTTCAATCATTTCTGGACGTTTTTCAATGGCAAAAATCAATGAATATTGTAAATGCACAAACAGTAATTTCTCCGCATTGCAAGGTGCAATTCTGAAATTTTTTGCTTTTTCCTGCTCCTCTTAGCATGATAAAGAAGATTCAAAGAGAGTGAGATGCCAGCTCCTTTCATTCAGTCAGTAGCTTCAATCATTTCTGGTATATGAATAACATGATGTTTTTCAATGGCAAAAATCAATGAATATTGTAAATGCACAAACAGTAATTTATCCGCATTGCAAGGTGCAATTCTGAAATTTTTTGCTTTTTCCTGCTCCTCTTAGCATGATAAAGAAGATTCAAAGAGAGTGAGATGCCAGCTCCTTTCATTCAGTCAGTAGCTTCAAACATTTCTGGTATATGAATAACATGATGTTTTTCAATGGCAAAAATCAATGAATATTGTAAATGCACAAACAGTAATTTCTCCGCATTGCAAGGTGCAATTCTGAAATTTTTTGCTTTTTCCTGCTCCTCTTAGCATGATAAAGAAGATTCAAAGAGAGTGAGATGCCAGCTCCTTTCATTCAGTCAGTAGCTTCAATCATTTCTGGACGTTTTTCAATGGCAAAAATCAATGAATATTGTAAATGCACAAACAGTAATTTCTCCGCATTGCAAGGTGCAATTCTGAATTTTTTTGCTTTTTCCTGCTCCTCTTAGCATGATAAAGAAGATTCAAAGAGAGTGAGATGCCAGCTCCTTTCATTCAGTCAGTAGCTTCAATCATTTCTGGTATATGAATAACATGATGTTTTTCAATGGCAAAAATCAATGAATATTGTAAATGCACAAACAGTAATTTCTCCGCATTGCAAGGTGCAATTCAGAAATTTTTTGCTTTTTCCTGCTCCTCTTGGCATGATAAAGAAGATTCAAAGAGAGTGAGATGCCAGCTCCTTTCTTTCAGTCAGTAGCTTCAATCATTTCTGGTATATGAATAACATGATGTTTTTCAATGGCAAAAATCAATGAATATTGTAAATGCACAAACAGTAATTTCTCCGCATTGCAAGGTGCAATTCTGAAATTTTTTGCTTTTTCCTGCTCCTCTTAGCATGATAAAGAAGATTCAAAGAGAGTGAGATGCCAGCTCCTTTCATTCAGTCAGTAGCTTCAATCATTTCTGGTATATGAATAACATGATGTTTTTCAATGGCAAAAATCAATGAATATTGTAAATGCACAAACAGTAATTTATCCGCATTGCAAGGTGCAATTCTGAAATTTTTTGCTTTTTCCTGCTCCTCTTAGCATGATAAAGAAGATTCAAAGAGAGTGAGATGCCAGCTCCTTTCATTCAGTCAGTAGCTTCAATCATTTCTGGTATATGAATAACATGATGATTTTCAATGGCAAAAATCAATGAATATTGTAAATGCACAAACAGTAATTTCTCCGCATTGCAAGGTGCAATTCTGAAATTTTTTGCTTTTTCCTGCTCCTCTTAGCATGATAAAGAAGATTCAAAGAGAGCGAGATGCCAGCTCCTTTCATTCAGTCAGTAGCTTCAATCATTTCTGGTATATGAATAACATGATGTTTTTCAATGGCAAAAATCAATGAATATTGTAAATGCACAAACAGTAATTTCTCCGCATTGCAAGGTGCAATTCTGAAATTTTTTGCTTTTTCCTGCTCCTCTTAGCATGATAAAGAAGATTCAAAGAGAGTGAGATGCCAGCTCCTTTCATTCAGTCAGTAGCTTCAATCATTTCTGGACGTTTTTCAATGGCAAAAATCAATGAATATTGAAAATGCACAAACAGTAATTTCTCTGCATTGCAAGGTGCAATTCTGAAATTTTTTGCTTTTTCCTGCTCCTCTTAGCATGATAAACAAGATTCAAAGAGAGTGAGATGCCAGCTCCTTTCATTCAGTCAGTAGCTTCAATCATTTCTGGACGTTTTTCAATGGCAAAAATCAATGAATATTGTAAATGCACAAACAGTAATTTCTCCGCATTGCAAGGTGCAATTCAGAAATTTTTTGCTTTTTCCTGCTCCTCTTGGCATGATAAAGAAGATTCAAAGAGAGTGAGATGCCAGCTCCTTTCATTCAGTCAGTAGCTTCAATCATTTCTGGTATATGAATAACATGATGTTTTTCAATGGCAAAAATCAATGAATATTGTAAATGCACAAACAGTAATTTCTCCGCATTGCAAGGTGCAATTCTGAAATTTTTTGCTTTTTCCTGCTCCTCTTAGCATGATAAAGAAGATTCAAAGAGAGTGAGATGCCAGCTCCTTTCATTCAGTCAGTAGCTTCAATCATTTCTGGTATATGAATAACATGATGTTTTTCAATGGCAAAAATCAATGAATATTGTAAATGCACAAACAGTAATTTATCCGCATTGCAAGGTGCAATTCTGAAATTTTTTGCTTTTTCCTGCTCCTCTTAGCATGATAAAGAAGATTCAAAGAGAGTGAGATGCCAGCTCCTTTCATTCAGTCAGTAGCTTCAAACATTTCTGGTATATGAATAACATGATGTTTTTCCATGGCAAAAATCAATGAATATTGTAAATGAACAAACAGTAATTTCTCCGCATTGCAAGGTGCAATTCTGAAATTTTTTGCTTTTTCCTGCTCCTCTTAGCATGATAAAGAAGATTCAAAGAGAGTGAGATGCCAGCTCCTTTCATTCAGTCAGTAGCTTCAATCATTTCTGGACGTTTTTCAATGGCAAAAATCAATGAATATTGTAAATGCACAAACAGTAATTTCTCCGCATTGCAAGGTGCAATTCTGAAATTTTTTGCTTTTTCCTGCTCCTCTTAGCATGATAAAGAAGATTCAAAGAGAGTGAGATGCCAGCTCCTTTCATTCAGTCAGTAGCTTCAATCATTTCTGGTATATGAATAACATGATGTTTTTCAATGGCAAAAATCAATGAATTTGGTAAATGCACAAACAGTAATTTCTCCGCATTGCAAGGTGCAATTCTGAAATTTTTTGTTTTTTCCTGCTCCTCTTAGCATGATAAAGAAGATTCAAAGAGAGTGAGATGCCAGCTCCTTTCATTCAGTCAGTAGCTTCAATCATTTCTGGACGTTTTTCAATGGCAAAAATCAATGAATATTGTAAATGCACAAACAGTAATTTATCCGCATTGCAAGGTGCAATTCTGAATTTTTTTGCTTTTTCCTGCTCCTCTTAGCATGATAAAGAAGATTCAAAGAGAGTGAGATGCCAGCTCCTTTCATTCAGTCAGTAGCTTCAAACATTTCTGGTATATGAATAACATGATGTTTTTCAATGGCAAAAATCAATGAATATTGTAAATGCACAAACAGTAATTTCTCCGCATTGCAAGGTGCAATTCTGAAATTTTTTGATTTTTCCTGCTCCTCTTAGCATGATAAAGAAGATTCAAAGAGAGTGAGATGCCAGCTCCTTTCATTCAGTCAGTAGCTTCAATCATTTCTGGACGTTTTTCAATGGCAAAAATCAATGAATATTGTAAATGCACAAACAGTAATTTCTCCGCATTGCAAGGTGCAATTCTGAAATTTTTTGCTTTTTCCTGCTCCTCTTAGCATGATAAAGAAGATTCAAAGAGAGTGAGATGCCAGCTCCTTTCATTAAGTCAGTAGCTTCAATCATTTCTGGTATATGAATAACATGATGTTTTTCAATGGCAAAAATCAATGAATTTTGTAAATGCACAAACAGTAATTTCTCCGCATTGCAAGGTGCAATTCTGAAATTTTTTGCTTTTTCCTGCTCCTCTTAGCATGATAAAGAAGATTCAAAGAGAGTGAGATGCCAGCTCCTTTCATTCAGTCAGTAGCTTCAATCATTTCTGGACGTTTTTCAATGGCAAAAATCAATGAATATTGTAAATGCACAAACAGTAATTTCTCCGCATTGCAAGGTGCAATTCTGAAATTTTTTGCTTTTTCCTGCTCCTCTTAGCATGATAAAGAAGATTCAAAGAGAGTGAGATGCCAGCTCCTTTCATTCAGTCAGTAGCTTCAATCATTTCTGGTATATGAATAACATGATGTTTTTCAATGGCAAAAATCAATGAATATTGTAAATGCACAAACAGTAATTTTTCCGCATTGCAAGGTGCAATTCTGAAATTTTTTGCTTTTTCCTGCTCCTCTTAGCATGATAAAGAAGATTCAAAGAGAGTGAGATGCCAGCTCCTTTCATTCAGTCAGTAGCTTCAATCATTTCTGGTATATGAATAACATGATGTTTTTCAATGGCAAAAATCAATGAATATTGTAAATGCACAAACAGTAATTTATCCGCATTGCAAGGTGCAATTCTGAAATTTTTTGCTTTTTCCTGCTCCTCTTAGCATGATAAAGAAGATTCAAAGAGAGTGAGATGCCAGCTCCTTTCATTCAGTCAGTAGCTTCAAACATTTCTGGTATATGAATAACATGATGTTTTTCCATGGCAAAAATCAATGAATATTGTAAATGAACAAACAGTAATTTCTCCGCATTGCAAGGTGCAATTCTGAAATTTTTTGCTTTTTCCTGCTCCTCTTAGCATGATAAAGAAGATTCAAAGAGAGTGAGATGCCAGCTCCTTTCATTCAGTCAGTAGCTTCAATCATTTCTGGACGTTTTTCAATGGCAAAAATCAATGAATATTGTAAATGCACAAAGAGTAATTTCTCCGCATTGCAAGGTGCAATTCTGAAATTTTTTGCTTTTTCCTGCTCCTCTTAGCATGATAAAGAAGATTCAAAGAGAGTGAGATGCCAGCTCCTTTCATTCAGTCAGTAGCTTCAATCATTTCTGGTATATGAATAACATGATGTTTTTCAATGGCAAAAATCAATGAATATTGTAAATGCACAAACAGTAATTTATCCGCATTGCAAGGTGCAATTCTGAAATTTTTTGCTTTTTCCTGCTCCTCTTAGCATGATAAAGAAGATTCAAAGAGAGTGAGATGCCAGCTCCTTTCATTCAGTCAGTAGCTTCAAACATTTCTGGTATATGAATAACATGATGTTTTTCAATGGCAAAAATCAATGAATATTGTAAATGCACAAACAGTAATTTCTCCGCATTGCAAGGTGCAATTCTGAAATTTTTTGCTTTTTCCTGCTCCTCTTTGCATGATAAAGAAGATTCAAAGAGAGTGAGATGCCAGCTCCTTTCATTCAGTCAGTAGCTTCAATCATTTCTGGACGTTTTTCCATGGCAAAAATCAATGAATATTGTAAATGCACAAACAGTAATTTCTCCGCATTGCAAGGTGCAATTCTGAATTTTTTTGCTTTTTCCTGCTCCTCTTAGCATGATAAAGAAGATTCAAAGAGAGTGAGATGCCAGCTCCTTTCATTCAGTCAGTAGCTTCAATCATTTCTGGTATATGAATAACATGATGTTTTTCAATGGCAAAAATCAATGAATATTGTAAATGCACAAACAGTAATTTCTCCGCATTGCAAGGTGCAATTCTGAAATTTTTTGATTTTTCCTGCTCCTCTTAGCATGATAAAGAAGATTCAAAGAGAGTGAGATGCCAGCTCCTTTCATTCAGTCAGTAGCTTCAATCATTTCTGGACGTTTTTCAATGGCAAAAATCAATAAATATTGTAAATGCACAAACAGTAATTTCTCCGCATTGCAAGGTGCAATTCTGAATTTTTTTGCTTTTTCCTGCTCCTCTTAGCATGATAAAGAAGATTCAAAGAGAGTGAGATGCCAGCTCCTTTCATTCAGTCAGTAGCTTCAATCATTTCTGGTATATGAATAACATGATGTTTTTCAATGGCAAAAATCAATGAATATTGTAAATGCACAAACAGTAATTTATCCGCATTGCAAGGTGCAATTCTGAAATTTTTTGCTTTTTCCTGCTCCTCTTAGCATAATAAAGAAGATTCAAAGAGAGTGAGATGCCAGCTCCTTTCATTCAGTCAGTAGCTTCAAACATTTCTGGTATATGAATAACATGATGTTTTTCAATGGCAAAAATCAATGAATATTGTAAATGCACAAACAGTAATTTCTCCGCATTGCAAGGTGCAATTCTGAAATTTTTTGATTTTTCCTGCTCCTCTTAGCATGATAAAGAAGATTCAAAGAGAGTGAGATGCCAGCTCCTTTCATTCAGTCAGTAGCTTCAATCATTTCTGGACGTTTTTCAATGGCAAAAATCAATGAATATTGTAAATGCACAAACAGTAATTTCTCCGCATTGCAAGGTGCAATTCTGAAATTTTTTGCTTTTTCCTGCTCCTCTTAGCATGATAAAGAAGATTCAAAGAGAGTGAGATGCCAGCTCCTTTCATTCAGTCAGTAGCTTCAATCATTTCTGGTATATGAATAACATGATGTTTTTCAATGGCAAAAATCAATGAATTTTGTAAATGCACAAACAGTAATTTCTCCGCATTGCAAGGTGCAATTCTGAAATTTTTTGCTTTTTCCTGCTCCTCTTAGCATGATAAAGAAGATTCAAAGAGAGTGAGATGCCAGCTCCTTTCATTCAGTCAGTAGCTTCAATCATTTCTGGACGTTTTTCAATGGCAAAAATCAATGAATATTGTAAATGCACAAACAGTAATTTCTCCGCATTGCAAGGTGCAATTCTGAAATTTTTTGCTTTTTCCTGCTCCTCTTAGCATGATAAAGAAGATTCAAAGAGAGTGAGATGCCAGCTCCTTTCATTCAGTCAGTAGCTTCAATCATTTCTGGTATATGAATAACATGATGTTTTTCAATGGCAAAAATCAATGAATATTGTAAATGCACAAACAGTAATTTCTCCGCATTGCAAGGTGCAATTCTGAAATTTTTTGCTTTTTCCTGCTCCTCTTAGCATGATAAAGAAGATTCAAAGAGAGTGAGATGCCAGCTCCTTTCATTCAGTCAGTAGCTTCAATCATTTCTGGACGTTTTTCAATGGCAAAAATCAATGAATATTGTAAATGCACAAACAGTAATTTCTCCGCATTGCAAGGTGCAATTCAGAAATTTTTTGCTTTTTCCTGCTCCTCTTAGCATGATAAAGAAGATTCAAAGAGAGTGAGATGCCAGCTCCTTTCATTCAGTCAGTAGCTTCAAACATTTCTGGTATATGAATAACATGATGTTTTTCCATGGCAAAAATCAATGAATACTGTAAATGCACAAACAGTAATTTCTCCGCATTGCAAGGTGCAATTCTGAAATTTTTTGATTTTTCCTGCTCCTCTTAGCATGATAAAGAAGATTCAAAGAGAGTGAGATGCCAGATCCTTTCATTCAGTCAGTAGCTTCAATCATTTCTGGACGTTTTTCAATGGCAAAAATCAATGAATATTGTAAATGCACAAACAGTAATTTCTCCGCATTGCAAGGTGCAATTCTGAATTTTTTTGCTTTTTCCTGCTCCTCTTAGCATGATAAAGAAGATTCAAAGAGAGTGAGATGCCAGCTCCTTTCATTCAGTCAGTAGCTTCAATCATTTCTGGTATATGAATAACATGATGTTTTTCAATGGCAAAAATCAATGAATATTGTAAATGCACAAACAGTAATTTATCCGCATTGCAAGGTGCAATTCTGAAATTTTTTGCTTTTTCCTGCTCCTCTTAGCATGATAAAGAAGATTCAAAGAGAGTGAGATGCCAGCTCCTTTCATTCAGTCAGTAGCTTCAAACATTTCTGGTATATGAATAACATGATGTTTTTCAATGGCAAAAATCAATGAATATTGTAAATGCACAAACAGTAATTTCTCCGCATTGCAAGGTGCAATTCTGAAATTTTTTGATTTTTCCTGCTCCTCTTAGCATGATAAAGAAGATTCAAAGAGAGTGAGATGCCAGATCCTTTCATTCAGTCAGTAGCTTCAATCATTTCTGGACGTTTTTCAATGGCAAAAATCAATGAATATTGTAAATGCACAAACAGTAATTTCTCCGCATTGCAAGGTGCAATTCTGAATTTTTTTGCTTTTTCCTGCTCCTCTTAGCATGATAAAGAAGATTCAAAGAGAGTGAGATGCCAGCTCCTTTCATTCAGTCAGTAGCTTCAATCATTTCTGGTATATGAATAACATGATGTTTTTCAATGGCAAAAATCAATGAATATTGTAAATGCACAAACAGTAATTTATCCGCATTGCAAGGTGCAATTCTGAAATTTTTTGCTTTTTCCTGCTCCTCTTAGCATGATAAAGAAGATTCAAAGAGAGTGAGATGCCAGCTCCTTTCATTCAGTCAGTAGCTTCAAACATTTCTGGTATATGAATAACATGATGTTTTTCAATGGCAAAAATCAATGAATATTGTAAATGCACAAACAGTAATTTCTCCGCATTGCAAGGTGCAATTCTGAAATTTTTTGATTTTTCCTGCTCCTCTTAGCATGATAAAGAAGATTCAAAGAGAGTGAGATGCCAGCTCCTTTCATTCAGTCAGTAGCTTCAATCATTTCTGGACGTTTTTCAATGGCAAAAATCAATGAATATTGTAAATGCACAAACAGTAATTTCTCCGCATTGCAAGGTGCAATTCTGAAATTTTTTGCTTTTTCCTGCTCCTCTTAGCATGATAAAGAAGATTCAAAGAGAGTGAGATGCCAGCTCCTTTCATTCAGTCAGTAGCTTCAATCATTTCTGGTATATGAATAACTTGATGTTTTTCAATGGCAAAAATCAATGAATTTTGTAAATGCACAAACAGTAATTTCTCCGCATTGCAAGGTGCAATTCTGAAATTTTTTGCTTTTTCCTGCTCCTCTTAGCATGATAAAGAAGATTCAAAGAGAGTGAGATGCCAGCTCCTTTCATTCAGTCAGTAGCTTCAATCATTTCTGGACGTTTTTCAATGGCAAAAATCAATGAATATTGTAAATGCACAAACAGTAATTTCTCCGCATTGCAAGGTGCAATTCTGAAATTTTTTGCTTTTTCCTGCTCCTCTTAGCATGATAAAGAAGATTCAAAGAGAGTGAGATGCCAGCTCCTTTCATTCAGTCAGTAGCTTCAATCATTTCTGGTATATGAATAACATGATGTTTTTCAATGGCAAAAATCAATGAATATTGTAAATGCACAAACAGTAATTTCTAAGCATTGCAAGGTGCAATTCTGAAATTTTTTGCTTTTTCCTGCTCCTCTTAGCATGATAAAGAAGATTCAAAGAGAGTGAGATGCCAGCTCCTTTCATTCAGTCAGTAGCTTCAATCATTTCTGGACGTTTTTCAATGGCAAAAATCAATGAATATTGTAAATGCACAAACAGTAATTTCTCTGCATTGCAATGTGCAATTCTGAAATTTTTTGCTTTTTCCTGCTCCTCTTAGCATGATAAACAAGATTCAAAGAGAGTGAGATGCCAGCTCCTTTCATTCAGTCAGTAGCTTCAATCATTTCTGGACGTTTTTCAATGGCAAAAATCAATGAATATTGTAAATGCACAAACAGTAATTTCTCCGCATTGCAAGGTGCAATTCAGAAATTTTTTGCTTTTTCCTGCTCCTCTTAGCATGATAAAGAAGATTCAAAGAGAGTGAGATGCCAGCTCCTTTCATTCAGTCAGTAGCTTCAAACATTTCTGGTATATGAATAACATGATGTTTTTCCATGGCAAAAATCAATGAATATTGTAAATGAACAAACAGTAATTTCTCCGCATTGCAAGGTGCAATTCTGAAATTTTTTGCTTTTTCCTGCTCCTCTTAGCATGATAAAGAAGATTCAAAGAGAGTGAGATGCCAGCTCCTTTCATTCAGTCAGTAGCTTCAATCATTTCTGGACGTTTTTCAATGGCAAAAATCAATGAATATTGTAAATGCACAAACAGTAATTTCTCCGCATTGCAAGGTGCAATTCTGAAATTTTTTGCTTTTTCCTGCTCCTCTTAGCATGATAAAGAAGATTCAAAGAGAGTGAGATGCCAGCTCCTTTCATTCAGTCAGTAGCTTCAATCATTTCTGGTATATGAATAACATGATGTTTTTCAATGGCAAAAATCAATGAATTTTGTAAATGCACAAACAGTAATTTCTCCGCATTGCAAGGTGCAATTCTGAAATTTTTTGCTTTTTCCTGCTCCTCTTAGCATGATAAAGAAGATTCAAAGAGAGTGAGATGCCAGCTCCTTTCATTCAGTCAGTAGCTTCAATCATTTCTGGACGTTTTTCAATGGCAAAAATCAATGAATATTGTAAATGCACAAACAGTAATTTCTCCGCATTGCAAGGTGCAATTCTGAAATTTTTTGCTTTTTCCTGCTCCTCTTAGCATGATAAAGAAGATTCAAAGAGAGTGAGATGCCAGCTCCTTTCATTCAGTCAGTAGCTTCAATCATTTCTGGTATATGAATAACATGATGATTTTCAATGGCAAAAATCAATGAATATTGTAAATGCACAAACAGTAATTTCTCCGCATTGCAAGGTGCAATTCTGAAATTTTTTGCTTTTTCCTGCTCCTCTTAGCATGATAAAGAAGATTCAAAGAGAGCGAGATGCCAGCTCCTTTCATTCAGTCAGTAGCTTCAATCATTTCTGGTATATGAATAACATGATGTTTTTCAATGGCAAAAATCAATGAATATTGTAAATGCACAAACAGTAATTTCTCCGCATTGCAAGGTGCAATTCTGAAATTTTTTGCTTTTTCCTGCTCCTCTTAGCATGATAAAGAAGATTCAAAGAGAGTGAGATGCCAGCTCCTTTCATTCAGTCAGTAGCTTCAATCATTTCTGGACGTTTTTCAAGGGCAAAAATCAATGAATATTGTAAATGCACAAACAGTAATTTCTCCGCATTGCAAGGTGCAATTCAGAAATTTTTTGCTTTTTCCTGCTCCTCTTAGCATGATAAAGAAGATTCAAAGAGAGTGAGATGCCAGCTCCTTTCATTCAGTCAGTAGCTTCAAACATTTCTGGTATATGAATAACATGATGTTTTTCCATGGCAAAAATCAATGAATATTGTAAATGCACAAACAGTAATTTCTCCGCATTGCAAGGTGCAATTCTGAAATTTTTTGCTTTTTCCTGCTCCTCTTAGCATGATAAAGAAGATTCAAAGAGAGTGAGATGCCAGCTCCTTTCATTCAGTCAGTAGCTTCAATCATTTCTGGACGTTTTTCAATGGCAAAAATCAATGAATATTGTAAATGCACAAACAGTAATTTCTCCGCATTGCAAGGTGCAATTCAGAAATTTTTTGCTTTTTCCTGCTCCTCTTAGCATGATAAAGAAGATTCAAAGAGAGTGAGATGCCAGCTCCTTTCATTCAGTCAGTAGCTTCAAACATTTCTGGTATATGAATAACATGATGTTTTTCCATGGCAAAAATCAATGAATATTGTAAATGCACAAACAGTAATTTCTCCGCATTGCAAGGTGCAATTCTGAAATTTTTTGATTTTTCCTGCTCCTCTTAGCATGATAAAGAAGATTCAAAGAGAGTGAGATGCCAGCTCCTTTCATTCAGTCAGTAGCTTCAATCATTTCTGGACGTTTTTCAATGGCAAAAATCAATGAATATTGTAAATGCACAAACAGTAATTTCTCCGCATTGCAAGGTGCAATTCTGAATTTTTTTGCTTTTTCCTGCTCCTCTTAGCATGATAAAGAAGATTCAAAGAGAGTGAGATGCCAGCTCCTTTCATTCAGTCAGTAGCTTCAATCATTTCTGGTATATGAATAACATGATGTTTTTCAATGGCAAAAATCAATGAATATTGTAAATGCACAAACAGTAATTTCTCCGCATTGCAAGGTGCAATTCTGAAATTTTTTGCTTTTTCCTGCTCCTCTTAGCATGATAAAGAAGATTCAAAGAGAGCGAGATGCCAGCTCCTTTCATTCAGTCAGTAGCTTCAATCATTTCTGGTATATGAATAACATGATGTTTTTCAATGGCAAAAATCAATGAATATTGTAAATGCACAAACAGTAATTTCTAAGCATTGCAAGGTGCAATTCTGAAATTTTTTGCTTTTTCCTGCTCCTCTTAGCATGATAAAGAAGATTCAAAGAGAGTGAGATGCCAGCTCCTTTCATTCAGTCAGTAGCTTCAATCATTTCTGGACGTTTTTCAATGGCAAAAATCAATGAATATTGTAAATGCACAAACAGTAATTTCTCTGCATTGCAATGTGCAATTCTGAAATTTTTTGCTTTTTCCTGCTCCTCTTAGCATGATAAACAAGATTCAAAGAGAGTGAGATGCCAGCTCCTTTCATTCAGTCAGTAGCTTCAATCATTTCTGGACGTTTTTCAATGGCAAAAATCAATGAATATTGTAAATGCACAAACAGTAATTTCTCCGCATTGCAAGGTGCAATTCAGAAATTTTTTGCTTTTTCCTGCTCCTCTTAGCATGATAAAGAAGATTCAAAGAGAGTGAGATGCCAGCTCCTTTCATTCAGTCAGTAGCTTCAAACATTTCTGGTATATGAATAACATGATGTTTTTCCATGGCAAAAATCAATGAATATTGTAAATGAACAAACAGTAATTTCTCCGCATTGCAAGGTGCAATTCTGAAATTTTTTGCTTTTTCCTGCTCCTCTTAGCATGATAAAGAAGATTCAAAGAGAGTGAGATGCCAGCTCCTTTCATTCAGTCAGTAGCTTCAATCATTTCTGGACGTTTTTCAATGGCAAAAATCAATGAATATTGTAAATGCACAAACAGTAATTTCTCCGCATTGCAAGGTGCAATTCTGAAATTTTTTGCTTTTTCCTGCTCCTCTTAGCATGATAAAGAAGATTCAAAGAGAGTGAGATGCCAGCTCCTTTCATTCAGTCAGTAGCTTCAATCATTTCTGGTATATGAATAACATGATGTTTTTCAATGGCAAAAATCAATGAATTTTGTAAATGCACAAACAGTAATTTCTCCGCATTGCAAGGTGCAATTCTGAAATTTTTTGCTTTTTCCTGCTCCTCTTAGCATGATAAAGAAGATTCAAAGAGAGTGAGATGCCAGCTCCTTTCATTCAGTCAGTAGCTTCAATCATTTCTGGACGTTTTTCAATGGCAAAAATCAATGAATATTGTAAATGCACAAACAGTAATTTCTCCGCATTGCAAGGTGCAATTCTGAAATTTTTTGCTTTTTCCTGCTCCTCTTAGCATGATAAAGAAGATTCAAAGAGAGTGAGATGCCAGCTCCTTTCATTCAGTCAGTAGCTTCAATCATTTCTGGTATATGAATAACATGATGATTTTCAATGGCAAAAATCAATGAATATTGTAAATGCACAAACAGTAATTTCTCCGCATTGCAAGGTGCAATTCTGAAATTTTTTGCTTTTTCCTGCTCCTCTTAGCATGATAAAGAAGATTCAAAGAGAGCGAGATGCCAGCTCCTTTCATTCAGTCAGTAGCTTCAATCATTTCTGGTATATGAATAACATGATGTTTTTCAATGGCAAAAATCAATGAATATTGTAAATGCACAAACAGTAATTTCTCCGCATTGCAAGGTGCAATTCTGAAATTTTTTGCTTTTTCCTGCTCCTCTTAGCATGATAAAGAAGATTCAAAGAGAGTGAGATGCCAGCTCCTTTCATTCAGTCAGTAGCTTCAATCATTTCTGGACGTTTTTCAAGGGCAAAAATCAATGAATATTGTAAATGCACAAACAGTAATTTCTCCGCATTGCAAGGTGCAATTCAGAAATTTTTTGCTTTTTCCTGCTCCTCTTAGCATGATAAAGAAGATTCAAAGAGAGTGAGATGCCAGCTCCTTTCATTCAGTCAGTAGCTTCAAACATTTCTGGTATATGAATAACATGATGTTTTTCCATGGCAAAAATCAATGAATATTGTAAATGCACAAACAGTAATTTCTCCGCATTGCAAGGTGCAATTCTGAAATTTTTTGCTTTTTCCTGCTCCTCTTAGCATGATAAAGAAGATTCAAAGAGAGTGAGATGCCAGCTCCTTTCATTCAGTCAGTAGCTTCAATCATTTCTGGACGTTTTTCAATGGCAAAAATCAATGAATATTGTAAATGCACAAACAGTAATTTCTCCGCATTGCAAGGTGCAATTCAGAAATTTTTTGCTTTTTCCTGCTCCTCTTAGCATGATAAAGAAGATTCAAAGAGAGTGAGATGCCAGCTCCTTTCATTCAGTCAGTAGCTTCAAACATTTCTGGTATATGAATAACATGATGTTTTTCCATGGCAAAAATCAATGAATATTGTAAATGCACAAACAGTAATTTCTCCGCATTGCAAGGTGCAATTCTGAAATTTTTTGATTTTTCCTGCTCCTCTTAGCATGATAAAGAAGATTCAAAGAGAGTGAGATGCCAGCTCCTTTCATTCAGTCAGTAGCTTCAATCATTTCTGGACGTTTTTCAATGGCAAAAATCAATGAATATTGTAAATGCACAAACAGTAATTTCTCCGCATTGCAAGGTGCAATTCTGAATTTTTTTGCTTTTTCCTGCTCCTCTTAGCATGATAAAGAAGATTCAAAGAGAGTGAGATGCCAGCTCCTTTCATTCAGTCAGTAGCTTCAATCATTTCTGGTATATGAATAACATGATGTTTTTCAATGGCAAAAATCAATGAATATTGTAAATGCACAAACAGTAATTTATCCGCATTGCAAGGTGCAATTCTGAAATTTTTTGCTTTTTCCTGCTCCTCTCAGCATGATAAAGAAGATTCAAAGAGAGTGAGATGCCAGCTCCTTTCATTCAGTCAGTAGCTTCAAACATTTCTGGTATATGAATAACATGATGTTTTTCAATGGCAAAAATCAATGAATATTGTAAATGCACAAACAGTAATTTCTCCGCATTGCAAGGTGCAATTCTGAAATTTTTTGCTTTTTCCTGCTCCTCTTAGCATGATAAAGAAGATTCAAAGAGAGTGAGATGCCAGCTCCTTTCATTCAGTCAGTAGCTTCAATCATTTCTGGACGTTTTTCAATGGCAAAAATCAATGAATATTGTAAATGCACAAACAGTAATTTCTCCGCATTGCAAGGTGCAATTCTGAAATTTTTTGCTTTTTCCTGCTCCTCTTAGCATGATAAAGAAGATTCAAAGAGAGTGAGATGCCAGCTCCTTTCATTCAGTCAGTAGCTTCAATCATTTCTGGTATATGAATAACTTGATGTTTTTCAATGGCAAAAATCAATGAATTTTGTAAATGCACAAACAGTAATTTCTCCGCATTGCAAGGTGTAATTCTGAAATTTTTTGCTTTTTCCTGCTCCTCTTAGCATGATAAAGAAGATTCAAAGAGAGTGAGATGCCAGCTCCTTTCATTCAGTCAGTAGCTTCAATCATTTCTGGACGTTTTTCAATGGCAAAAATCAATGAATATTGTAAATGCACAAACAGTAATTTCTCCGCATTGCAAGGTGCAATTCTGAAATTTTTTGCTTTTTCCTGCTCCTCTTAGCATGATAAAGAAGATTCAAAGAGAGTGAGATGCCAGCTCCTTTCATTCAGTCAGTAGCTTCAATCATTTCTGGTATATGAATAACATGATGTTTTTCAATGGCAAAAATCAATGAATATTGTAAATGCACAAACAGTAATTTCTAAGCATTGCAAGGTGCAATTCTGAAATTTTTTGCTTTTTCCTGCTCCTCTTAGCATGATAAAGAAGATTCAAAGAGAGTGAGATGCCAGCTCCTTTCATTCAGTCAGTAGCTTCAATCATTTCTGGACGTTTTTCAATGGCAAAAATCAATGAATATTGTAAATGCACAAACAGTAATTTCTCTGCATTGCAATGTGCAATTCTGAAATTTTTTGCTTTTTCCTGCTCCTCTTAGCATGATAAACAAGATTCAAAGAGAGTGAGATGCCAGCTCCTTTCATTCAGTCAGTAGCTTCAATCATTTCTGGACGTTTTTCAATGGCAAAAATCAATGAATATTGTAAATGCACAAACAGTAATTTCTCCGCATTGCAAGGTGCAATTCAGAAATTTTTTGCTTTTTCCTGCTCCTCTTAGCATGATAAAGAAGATTCAAAGAGAGTGAGATGCCAGCTCCTTTCATTCAGTCAGTAGCTTCAAACATTTCTGGTATATGAATAACATGATGTTTTTCCATGGCAAAAATCAATGAATATTGTAAATGAACAAACAGTAATTTCTCCGCATTGCAAGGTGCAATTCTGAAATTTTTTGCTTTTTCCTGCTCCTCTTAGCATGATAAAGAAGATTCAAAGAGAGTGAGATGCCAGCTCCTTTCATTCAGTCAGTAGCTTCAATCATTTCTGGACGTTTTTCAATGGCAAAAATCAATGAATATTGTAAATGCACAAACAGTAATTTCTCCGCATTGCAAGGTGCAATTCTGAAATTTTTTGCTTTTTCCTGCTCCTCTTAGCATGATAAAGAAGATTCAAAGAGAGTGAGATGCCAGCTCCTTTCATTCAGTCAGTAGCTTCAATCATTTCTGGTATATGAATAACATGATGTTTTTCAATGGCAAAAATCAATGAATTTTGTAAATGCACAAACAGTAATTTCTCCGCATTGCAAGGTGCAATTCTGAAATTTTTTGCTTTTTCCTGCTCCTCTTAGCATGATAAAGAAGATTCAAAGAGAGTGAGATGCCAGCTCCTTTCATTCAGTCAGTAGCTTCAATCATTTCTGGACGTTTTTCAATGGCAAAAATCAATGAATATTGTAAATGCACAAACAGTAATTTCTCCGCATTGCAAGGTGCAATTCTGAAATTTTTTGCTTTTTCCTGCTCCTCTTAGCATGATAAAGAAGATTCAAAGAGAGTGAGATGCCAGCTCCTTTCATTCAGTCAGTAGCTTCAATCATTTCTGGTATATGAATAACATGATGATTTTCAATGGCAAAAATCAATGAATATTGTAAATGCACAAACAGTAATTTCTCCGCATTGCAAGGTGCAATTCTGAAATTTTTTGCTTTTTCCTGCTCCTCTTAGCATGATAAAGAAGATTCAAAGAGAGCGAGATGCCAGCTCCTTTCATTCAGTCAGTAGCTTCAATCATTTCTGGTATATGAATAACATGATGTTTTTCAATGGCAAAAATCAATGAATATTGTAAATGCACAAACAGTAATTTCTCCGCATTGCAAGGTGCAATTCTGAAATTTTTTGCTTTTTCCTGCTCCTCTTAGCATGATAAAGAAGATTCAAAGAGAGTGAGATGCCAGCTCCTTTCATTCAGTCAGTAGCTTCAATCATTTCTGGACGTTTTTCAATGGCAAAAATCAATGAATATTGTAAATGCACAAACAGTAATTTCTCCGCATTGCAAGGTGCAATTCAGAAATTTTTTGCTTTTTCCTGCTCCTCTTAGCATGATAAAGAAGATTCAAAGAGAGTGAGATGCCAGCTCCTTTCATTCAGTCAGTAGCTTCAAACATTTCTGGTATATGAATAACATGATGTTTTTCCATGGCAAAAATCAATGAATATTGTAAATGCACAAACAGTAATTTCTCCGCATTGCAAGGTGCAATTCTGAAATTTTTTGCTTTTTCCTGCTCCTCTTAGCATGATAAAGAAGATTCAAAGAGAGCGAGATGCCAGCTCCTTTCATTCAGTCAGTAGCTTCAATCATTTCTGGACGTTTTTCAATGGCAAAAATCAATGAATATTGTAAATGCACAAACAGTAATTTCTCCGCATTGCAAGGTGCAATTCAGAAATTTTTTGCTTTTTCCTGCTCCTCTTAGCATGATAAAGAAGATTCAAAGAGAGTGAGATGCCAGCTCCTTTCATTCAGTCAGTAGCTTCAAACATTTCTGGTATATGAATAACATGATGTTTTTCCATGGCAAAAATCAATGAATATTGTAAATGCACAAACAGTAATTTCTCCGCATTGCAAGGTGCAATTCTGAAATTTTTTGCTTTTTCCTGCTCCTCTTAGCATGATAAAGAAGATTCAAAGAGAGTGAGATGCCAGCTCCTTTCATTCAGTCAGTAGCTTCAATCATTTCTGGACGTTTTTCAATGGCAAAAATCAATGAATATTGTAAATGCACAAACAGTAATTTCTCCGCATTGCAAGGTGCAATTCAGAAATTTTTTGCTTTTTCCTGCTCCTCTTAGCATGATAAAGAAGATTCAAAGAGAGTGAGATGCCAGCTCCTTTCATTCAGTCAGTAGCTTCAAACATTTCTGGTATATGAATAACATGATGTTTTTCCATGGCAAAAATCAATGAATATTGTAAATGCACAAACAGTAATTTCTCCGCATTGCAAGGTGCAATTCTGAAATTTTTTGATTTTTCCTGCTCCTCTTAGCATGATAAAGAAGATTCAAAGAGAGTGAGATGCCAGCTCCTTTCATTCAGTCAGTAGCTTCAATCATTTCTGGACGTTTTTCAATGGCAAAAATCAATGAATATTGTAAATGCACAAACAGTAATTTCTCCGCATTGCAAGGTGCAATTCTGAATTTTTTTGCTTTTTCCTGCTCCTCTTAGCATGATAAAGAAGATTCAAAGAGAGTGAGATGCCAGCTCCTTTCATTCAGTCAGTAGCTTCAATCATTTCTGGTATATGAATAACATGATGTTTTTCAATGGCAAAAATCAATGAATATTGTAAATGCACAAACAGTAATTTATCCGCATTGCAAGGTGCAATTCTGAAATTTTTTGCTTTTTCCTGCTCCTCTTAGCATGATAAAGAAGATTCAAAGAGAGTGAGATGCCAGCTCCTTTCATTCAGTCAGTAGCTTCAAACATTTCTGGTATATGAATAACATGATGTTTTTCAATGGCAAAAATCAATGAATATTGTAAATGCACAAACAGTAATTTCTCCGCATTGCAAGGTGCAATTCTGAAATTTTTTGATTTTTCCTGCTCCTCTTAGCATGATAAAGAAGATTCAAAGAGAGTGAGATGCCAGCTCCTTTCATTCAGTCAGTAGCTTCAATCATTTCTGGACGTTTTTCAATGGCAAAAATCAATGAATATTGTAAATGCACAAACAGTAATTTCTCCGCATTGCAAGGTGCAATTCTGAAATTTTTTGCTTTTTCCTGCTCCTCTTAGCATGATAAAGAAGATTCAAAGAGAGTGAGATGCCAGCTCCTTTCATTCAGTCAGTAGCTTCAATCATTTCTGGTATATGAATAACTTGATGTTTTTCAATGGCAAAAATCAATGAATTTTGTAAATGCACAAACAGTAATTTCTCCGCATTGCAAGGTGCAATTCTGAAATTTTTTGCTTTTTCCTGCTCCTCTTAGCATGATAAAGAAGATTCAAAGAGAGTGAGATGCCAGCTCCTTTCATTCAGTCAGTAGCTTCAATCATTTCTGGACGTTTTTCAATGGCAAAAATCAATGAATATTGTAAATGCACAAACAGTAATTTCTCCGCATTGCAAGGTGCAATTCTGAAATTTTTTGCTTTTTCCTGCTCCTCTTAGCATGATAAAGAAGATTCAAAGAGAGTGAGATGCCAGCTCCTTTCATTCAGTCAGTAGCTTCAATCATTTCTGGTATATGAATAACATGATGTTTTTCAATGGCAAAAATCAATGAATATTGTAAATGCACAAACAGTAATTTCTAAGCATTGCAAGGTGCAATTCTGAAATTTTTTGCTTTTTCCTGCTCCTCTTAGCATGATAAAGAAGATTCAAAGAGAGTGAGATGCCAGCTCCTTTCATTCAGTCAGTAGCTTCAATCATTTCTGGACGTTTTTCAATGGCAAAAATCAATGAATATTGTAAATGCACAAACAGTAATTTCTCTGCATTGCAATGTGCAATTCTGAAATTTTTTGCTTTTTCCTGCTCCTCTTAGCATGATAAACAAGATTCAAAGAGAGTGAGATGCCAGCTCCTTTCATTCAGTCAGTAGCTTCAATCATTTCTGGACGTTTTTCAATGGCAAAAATCAATGAATATTGTAAATGCACAAACAGTAATTTCTCCGCATTGCAAGGTGCAATTCAGAAATTTTTTGCTTTTTCCTGCTCCTCTTAGCATGATAAAGAAGATTCAAAGAGAGTGAGATGCCAGCTCCTTTCATTCAGTCAGTAGCTTCAAACATTTCTGGTATATGAATAACATGATGTTTTTCCATGGCAAAAATCAATGAATATTGTAAATGAACAAACAGTAATTTCTCCGCATTGCAAGGTGCAATTCTGAAATTTTTTGCTTTTTCCTGCTCCTCTTAGCATGATAAAGAAGATTCAAAGAGAGTGAGATGCCAGCTCCTTTCATTCAGTCAGTAGCTTCAATCATTTCTGGACGTTTTTCAATGGCAAAAATCAATGAATATTGTAAATGCACAAACAGTAATTTCTCCGCATTGCAAGGTGCAATTCTGAAATTTTTTGCTTTTTCCTGCTCCTCTTAGCATGATAAAGAAGATTCAAAGAGAGTGAGATGCCAGCTCCTTTCATTCAGTCAGTAGCTTCAATCATTTCTGGTATATGAATAACATGATGTTTTTCAATGGCAAAAATCAATGAATTTTGTAAATGCACAAACAGTAATTTCTCCGCATTGCAAGGTGCAATTCTGAAATTTTTTGCTTTTTCCTGCTCCTCTTAGCATGATAAAGAAGATTCAAAGAGAGTGAGATGCCAGCTCCTTTCATTCAGTCAGTAGCTTCAATCATTTCTGGACGTTTTTCAATGGCAAAAATCAATGAATATTGTAAATGCACAAACAGTAATTTCTCCGCATTGCAAGGTGCAATTCTGAAATTTTTTGCTTTTTCCTGCTCCTCTTAGCATGATAAAGAAGATTCAAAGAGAGTGAGATGCCAGCTCCTTTCATTCAGTCAGTAGCTTCAATCATTTCTGGTATATGAATAACATGATGATTTTCAATGGCAAAAATCAATGAATATTGTAAATGCACAAACAGTAATTTCTCCGCATTGCAAGGTGCAATTCGAAATTTTTTGCTTTTTCCTGCTCCTCTTAGCATGATAAAGAAGATTCAAAGAGAGCGAGATGCCAGCTCCTTTCATTCAGTCAGTAGCTTCAATCATTTCTGGTATATGAATAACATGATGTTTTTCAATGGCAAAAATCAATGAATATTGTAAATGCACAAACAGTAATTTCTCCGCATTGCAAGGTGCAATTCTGAAATTTTTTGCTTTTTCCTGCTCCTCTTAGCATGATAAAGAAGATTCAAAGAGAGTGAGATGCCAGCTCCTTTCATTCAGTCAGTAGCTTCAATCATTTCTGGACGTTTTTCAATGGCAAAAATCAATGAATATTGTAAATGCACAAACAGTAATTTCTCCGCATTGCAAGGTGCAATTCAGAAATTTTTTGCTTTTTCCTGCTCCTCTTAGCATGATAAAGAAGATTCAAAGAGAGTGAGATGCCAGCTCCTTTCATTCAGTCAGTAGCTTCAAACATTTCTGGTATATGAATAACATGATGTTTTTCCATGGCAAAAATCAATGAATATTGTAAATGCACAAACAGTAATTTCTCCGCATTGCAAGGTGCAATTCTGAAATTTTTTGCTTTTTCCTGCTCCTCTTAGCATGATAAAGAAGATTCAAAGAGAGCGAGATGCCAGCTCCTTTCATTCAGTCAGTAGCTTCAATCATTTCTGGTATATGAATAACATGATGTTTTTCAATGGCAAAAATCAATGAATATTGTAAATGCACAAACAGTAATTTCTCCGCATTGCAAGGTGCAATTCTGAAATTTTTTGCTTTTTCCTGCTCCTCTTAGCATGATAAAGAAGATTCAAAGAGAGTGAGATGCCAGCTCCTTTCATTCAGTCAGTAGCTTCAATCATTTCTGGACGTTTTTCAATGGCAAAAATCAATGAATATTGTAAATGCACAAACAGTAATTTCTCCGCATTGCAAGGTGCAATTCAGAAATTTTTTGCTTTTTCCTGCTCCTCTTAGCATGATAAAGAAGATTCAAAGAGAGTGAGATGCCAGCTCCTTTCATTCAGTCAGTAGCTTCAAACATTTCTGGTATATGAATAACATGATGTTTTTCCATGGCAAAAATCAATGAATATTGTAAATGCACAAACAGTAATTTCTCCGCATTGCAAGGTGCAATTCTGAAATTTTTTGCTTTTTCCTGCTCCTCTTAGCATGATAAAGAAGATTCAAAGAGAGTGAGATGCCAGCTCCTTTCATTCAGTCAGTAGCTTCAAACATTTCTGGTATATGAATAACATGATGTTTTTCAATCACAAAAATCAATGAATATTGTAAATGCACAAACAGTAATTTCTCCGCATTGCAAGGTGCAATTCTGAAATTTTTTGCTTTTTCCTGCTCCTCTTAGCATGATAAAGAAGATTCAAAGAGAGTGAGATGCCAGCTCCTTTCATTCAGCCAGTAGCTTCAATTATCTCTGGACGTTTTTCAATGGCAAAAATCAATGAATATTGTAAATGCACAAACAGTAATTTCTCCGCATTGCAAGGTGCAATTCTGAAATTTTTTGCTTTTTCCTGCTCCTCTTAGCATGATAAAGAAGATTCAAAGAGAGTGAGATGCCAGCTCCTTTCCTTCAGTCAGTAGCTTCAATCATTTCTGGACGTTTTTCAATGGCAAAAATCAATGAATATTGTAAATGCACAAACAGTAATTTCTCCGCATTGCAAAGTGCAATTCTGAAATTTTTTCCTTTTTCCTGCTCCTCATAGCATGATAAAGAAGATTCAAAGAGAGTGAGATGCCAGCTCCTTTCATTCAGTCAGTAGCTTCAATCATTTCTGGTATATGAATAACATGATGATTTTCAATGGCAAAAATCAATGAATATTGTAAATGCACAAACAGTAATTTCTCCGCATTGCAAGGTGCAATTCTGAAATTTTTTGCTTTTTCCTGCTCCTCTTAGCATGATAAAGAAGATTCAAAGAGAGCGAGATGCCAGCTCCTTTCATTCAGTCAGTAGCTTCAATCATTTCTGGTATATGAATAACATGATGTTTTTCAATGGCAAAAATCAATGAATATTGTAAATGCACAAACAGTAATTTCTCCGCATTGCAAGGTGCAATTCTGAAATTTTTTGCTTTTTCCTGCTCCTCTTAGCATGATAAAGAAGATTCAAAGAGAGTGAGATGCCAGCTCCTTTCATTCAGTCAGTAGCTTCAATCATTTCTGGTATATGAATAACATGATGTTTTTCAATGGCAAAAATCAATGAATATTGTAAATGCACAAACAGTAGTTTCTCCGCATTGCAAGGTGCAATTCTGAAATTTTTTGCTTTTTCCTGCTCCTCTTAGCATGATAAAGAAGATTCAAAGAGAGTGAGATGCCAGCTCCTTTCATTCAGTCAGTAGCTTCAAACATTTCTGGTAGATGAATAACATGATGTTTTTCAATGGCAAAAATCAATGAATATTGTAAATGCACAAACAGTAATTTCTCCGCATTGCAAGGTGCAATTCTGAAATTTTTTGCTTTTTCCTGCTCCTCTTAGCATGATAAAGAAGATTCAAAGAGAGTGAGATGCCAGCTCCTTTCATTCAGTCAGTAGCTTCAATCATTTCTGGACGTTTTTCAATGGCAAAAATCAATGAATATTGTAAATGCACAAACAGTAATTTCTCCGCATTGCAAGGTGCAATTCTGAAATTTTTTGCTTTTTCCTGCTCCTCTTAGCATGATAAAGAACATTCAAAGAGAGTGAGATGCCAGCTCCTTTCATTCAGTCAGTAGCTTCAATCATTTCTGGTATATGAATAACATGATGTTTTTCAATGGCAAAAATCAATGAATTTTTTAAATGCACAAACAGTAATTTCTCCGGATTGCAAGGTGCAATTCTGAAATTTTTTGCTTTTTCCTGCTCCTCTTAGCATGATAAAGAAGATTCGAAGAGAGTGAGATGCCAGCTCCTTTCATTCAGTCAGTAGCTTCAATCATTTCTGGACGTTTTTCAATGGCAAAAATCAATGAATATTGTAAATGCACAAACAGTAATTTCTCCGCATTGCAAGGTGCAATTCTGAAATTTTTTGCTTTTTCCTGCTCCTCTTAGCATGATAAAGAAGATTCAAAGAGAGTGAGATGCCAGCTCCTTTCATTCAGTCAGTAGCTTCAAACATTTCTGGTATATGAATAACATGATGTTTTTCAATGGCAAAAATCAATGAATATTGTAAATGCACAAACAGTAATTTCTCCGCATTGCAAGGTGCAATTCTGAAATTTTTTGCTTTTTCCTGCTCCTCATAGCATGATAAAGAAGATTCAAAGAGAGTGAGATGCCAGCTCCTTTCATTCAGTCAGTAGCTTCAATCATTTCTGGTATATGAATAACATGATGATTTTCAATGGCAAAAATCAATGAATATTGTAAATGCACAAACAGTAATTTCTCCGCATTGCAAGGTGCAATTCTGAAATTTTTTGCTTTTTCCTGCTCCTCTTAGCATGATAAAGAAGATTCAAAGAGAGCGAGATGCCAGCTCCTTTCATTCAGTCAGTAGCTTCAATCATTTCTGGTATATGAATAACATGATGTTTTTCAATGGCAAAAATCAATGAATATTGTAAATGCACAAACAGTAATTTCTCCGCATTGCAAGGTGCAATTCTGAAATTTTTTGCTTTTTCCTGCTCCTCTTAGCATGATAAAGAAGATTCAAAGAGAGTGAGATGCCAGCTCCTTTCATTCAGTCAGTAGCTTCAATCATTTCTGGTATATGAATAACATGATGTTTTTCAATGGCAAAAATCAATGAATATTGTAAATGCACAAACAGTAGTTTCTCCGCATTGCAAGGTGCAATTTTGAAATTTTTTGCTTTTTCCTGCTCCTCTTAGCATGATAAAGAAGATTCAAAGAGAGTGAGATGCCAGCTCCTTTCATTCAGTCAGTAGCTTCAAGCATTTCTGGTAGATGAATAACATGATGTTTTTCAATGGCAAAAATCAATGAATATTGTAAATGCACAAAGAGTAATTTCTCCGCATTGCAAGGTGCAATTCTGAAATTTTTTGCTTTTTCCTGCTTCTCTTAGCATGATAAAGAAGATTCAAAGAGAGTGAGATGCCAGCTCCTTTCATTCAGTCAGTAGCTTCAATCATTTCTGGACGTTTTTCAATGGCAAAAATCAATGAATATTGTAAATGCACAAACAGTAATTTCTCCGCATTGCAAGGTGCAATTCGGAAATTTTTTGCTTTTTCCTGCTCCTCTTAGCATGATAAAGAACATTCAAAGAGATTGAGATGCCAGCTCCTTTCATTCAGTCAGTAGCTTCAATCATTTCTGGTATATGAATAACATGATGTTTTTCAATGGCAAAAATCAATGAATTTTTTAAATGCACAAACAGTAATTTCTCCGCATTGCAAGGTGCAATTCTGAAATTTTTTGCTTTTTCCTGCTCCTCTTAGCATGATAAAGAAGATTCGAAGAGAGTGAGATGCCAGCTCCTTTCATTCAGTCAGTAGCTTCAATCATTTCTGGACGTTTTTCAATGGCAAAAATCAATGAATATTGTAAATGCACAAACAGTAATTTCTCCGCATTGCAAGGTGCAATTCTGAAATTTTTTGCTTTTTCCTGCTCCTCTTAGCATGATAAAGAAGATTCAAAGAGAGTGAGATGCCAGCTCCTTTCATTCAGTCAGTAGCTTCAAACATTTCTGGTATATGAATAACATGATGTTTTTCAATGGCAAAAATCAATGAATATTGTAAATGCACAAACAGTAATTTCTCCGCATTGCAAGGTGCAATTCTGAAATTTTTTGCTTTTTCCTGCTCCTCTTAGCATGATAAAGAAGATTCAAAGAGAGTGAGATGACAGCTCCTTTCATTCAGTCAGTAGCTTCAATCATTTCTGGACGTTTTTCAATGGCAAAAATCAATGAATATTGTAAATGCACAAACAGTAATTTCTCCGCATTGCAAGGTGCAATTCTGAAATTTTTTGCTTTTTCCTGCTCCTCTTAGCATGATAAAGAAGATTCAAAGAGAGTGAGATGCCAGCTCCTTTCATTCAGTCAGTAGCTTTAATCATTTCTGGACGTTTTTCAATGGCAAAAATCAATGAATATTGTAAATGCACAAACAGTAATTTCTCCGCATTGCAAGGTGTAATTCTGAAATTTTTTGCTTTTTCCTGCTCCTCTTAGCATGATTAATAAGATTCAAAGAGAGTGAGATGCCAGCTCCTTTCATTCAGTCAGTAGCTTCAATCATTTCTGGTATATGAATAACATGATGTTATTCAATGGCAAAAATCAATGAATATTGTAAATGCACAAACAGTAATTTCTCCGCATTGCAAGGTGCAATTCTGAAATTTTTTTGCTTTTTCCTGCTCCTCTTAGCATGATAAAGAAGATTCAAAGAGAGTGAGATGCCAGCTCCTTTCATTCAGTCAGTAGCTTCAATCATTTCTGGACGTTTTTCAATGGCAAAAATCAATGAATATTGTAAATGCACAAACAGTAATTTCTCCGCATTGCAAGGTGCAATTCTGAAATTTTTTGCTTTTTCCTGCTCCTCTTAGCATGATAAAGAAGATTCAAAGAGAGTGAGATGCCAGCTCCTTTCATTCAGTCAGTAGCTTCAATCATTTCTGGACGTTTTTCAATGGCAAAAATCAATGAATATTGTAAATGCAGAAACAGTAATTTCTCCGCATTGCAAGGTGCAATTCTGAAATTTTTTGCCTTTTCCTGCTCCTCTTAGCATGATAAAGACGATTCAAAGAGAGTGAGATGCCAGCTCCTTTCATTCAGTCAGTAGCTTCAAACATTTCTGGTATATGAATAACTTGATGTTTTTCAATGGCAAAAATCAATGAATATTGTAAATGCACAAACAGTAATTTCTCCGCATTGCAAGGTGCAATTCTGAAATTTTTTGCTTTTTCCTGCTCCTCTTAGCATGATAAAGAAGATTCAAAGAGAGTGAGGTGCCAGCTCCTTTCATTCAGTCAGTAGCTTCAATCATTTCTGGATGTTTTTCAATGGCAAAAATCAATGAATATTGTAAATGCACAAACAGTAATTTCTCCGCATTGCAAGGTGCAATTCTGAAATTTTTTGCTTTTTCCTGCTCCTCTTAGCATGATAAAGAAGATTCAAAGAGAGTGAGATGCCAGCTCCTTTCATTCAGTCAGTAGCTTCAATCATTTCTGGTATATGAATAACATGATGTTTTTCAATGGCAAAAATCAATGAATTTTGTAAATGCACAAACAGTAATTTCTCCGCATTGCAAGGTGCAATTCTGAAATTTTTTGCTTTTTCCTGCTCCTCTTAGCATGATAAAGAAGATTCAAAGAGAGTGAGATGCCAGCTCCTTTCATTCAGTCAGTAGCTTCAATCATTTCTGGACGTTTTTCAATGGCAAAAATCAATGAATATTGTAAATGCACAAACAGTAATTTCTCCGCATTGCAAGGTGCAATTCTGAAATTTTTTGCTTTTTCCTGCTCCTCTTAGCATGATAAAGAAGATTCAAAGAGAGTGAGATGCCAGCTCCTTTCATTCAGTCAGTAGCTTCAATCATTTCTGGTATATGAATAACATGATGATTTTCAATGGCAAAAATCAATGAATATTGTAAATGCACAAACAGTAATTTCTCCGCATTGCAAGGTGCAATTCTGAAATTTTTTGCTTTTTCCTGCTCCTCTTAGCATGATAAAGAAGATTCAAAGAGAGCGAGATGCCAGCTCCTTTCATTCAGTCAGTAGCTTCAATCATTTCTGGTATATGAATAACATGATGTTTTTCAATGGCAAAAATCAATGAATATTGTAAATGCACAAACAGTAATTTCTCCGCATTGCAAGGTGCAATTCTGAAATTTTTTGCTTTTTCCTGCTCCTCTTAGCATGATAAAGAAGATTCAAAGAGAGTGAGATGCCAGCTCCTTTCATTCAGTCAGTAGCTTCAATCATTTCTGGACGTTTTTCAATGGCAAAAATCAATGAATATTGTAAATGCACAAACAGTAATTTCTCCGCATTGCAAGGTGCAATTCAGAAATTTTTTGCTTTTTCCTGCTCCTCTTAGCATGATAAAGAAGATTCAAAGAGAGTGAGATGCCAGCTCCTTTCATTCAGTCAGTAGCTTCAAACATTTCTGGTATATGAATAACATGATGTTTTTCCATGGCAAAAATCAATGAATATTGTAAATGCACAAACAGTAATTTCTCCGCATTGCAAGGTGCAATTCTGAAATTTTTTGCTTTTTCCTGCTCCTCTTAGCATGATAAAGAAGATTCAAAGAGAGTGAGATGCCAGCTCCTTTCATTCAGTCAGTAGCTTCAAACATTTCTGGTATATGAATAACATGATGTTTTTCAATCACAAAAATCAATGAATATTGTAAATGCACAAACAGTAATTTCTCCGCATTGCAAGGTGCAATTCTGAAATTTTTTGCTTTTTCCTGCTCCTCTTAGCATGATAAAGAAGATTCAAAGAGAGTGAGATGCCAGCTCCTTTCATTCAGCCAGTAGCTTCAATTATTTCTGGACGTTTTTCAATGGCAAAAATCAATGAATATTGTAAATGCACAAACAGTAATTTCTCCGCATTGCAAGGTGCAATTCTGAAATTTTTTGCTTTTTCCTGCTCCTCTTAGCATGATAAAGAAGATTCAAAGAGAGTGAGATGCCAGCTCCTTTCCTTCAGTCAGTAGCTTCAATCATTTCTGGACGTTTTTCAATGGCAAAAATCAATGAATATTGTAAATGCACAAACAGTAATTTCTCCGCATTGCAAAGTGCAATTCTGAAATTTTTTGCTTTTTCCTGCTCCTCATAGCATGATAAAGAAGATTCAAAGAGAGTGAGATGCCAGCTCCTTTCATTCAGTCAGTAGCTTCAATCATTTCTGGTATATGAATAACATGATGATTTTCAATGGCAAAAATCAATGAATATTGTAAATGCACAAACAGTAATTTCTCCGCATTGCAAGGTGCAATTCTGAAATTTTTTGCTTTTTCCTGCTCCTCTTAGCATGATAAAGAAGATTCAAAGAGAGCGAGATGCCAGCTCCTTTCATTCAGTCAGTAGCTTCAATCATTTCTGGTATATGAATAACATGATGTTTTTCAATGGCAAAAATCAATGAATATTGTAAATGCACAAACAGTAATTTCTCCGCATTGCAAGGTGCAATTCTGAAATTTTTTGCTTTTTCCTGCTCCTCTTAGCATGATAAAGAAGATTCAAAGAGAGTGAGATGCCAGCTCCTTTCATTCAGTCAGTAGCTTCAATCATTTCTGGTATATGAATAACATGATGTTTTTCAATGGCAAAAATCAATGAATATTGTAAATGCACAAACAGTAGTTTCTCCGCATTGCAAGGTGCAATTCTGAAATTTTTTGCTTTTTCCTGCTCCTCTTAGCATGATAAAGAAGATTCAAAGAGAGTGAGATGCCAGCTCCTTTCATTCAGTCAGTAGCTTCAAACATTTCTGGTAGATGAATAACATGATGTTTTTCAATGGCAAAAATCAATGAATATTGTAAATGCACAAACAGTAATTTCTCCGCATTGCAAGGTGCAATTCTGAAATTTTTTGCTTTTTCCTGCTCCTCTTAGCATGATAAAGAAGATTCAAAGAGAGTGAGATGCCAGCTCCTTTCATTCAGTCAGTAGCTTCAATCATTTCTGGACGTTTTTCAATGGCAAAAATCAATGAATATTGTAAATGCACAAACAGTAATTTCTCCGCATTGCAAGGTGCAATTCTGAAATTTTTTGCTTTTTCCTGCTCCTCTTAGCATGATAAAGAAGATTCAAAGAGAGTGAGATGCCAGCTCCTTTCATTCAGTCAGTAGCTTCAAACATTTCTGGTATATGAATAACATGTTTTTCAATGGCAAAAATCAATGAATATTGTAAATGCACAAACAGTAATTTCTCCGCATTGCAAGGTGCAATTCTGAAATTTTTTGCTTTTTCCTGCTCCTCTTAGCATGATAAAGAAGATTCAAAGAGAGCGAGATGCCAGCTCCTTTCATTCAGTCAGTAGCTTCAATCATTTCTGGTATATGAATAACATGATGTTTTTCAATGGCAAAAATCAATGAATATTGTAAATGCACAAACAGTAATTTCTCCGCATTGCAAGGTGCAATTCTGAAATTTTTTGCTTTTTCCTGCTCCTCTTAGCATGATAAAGAAGATTCAAAGAGAGTGAGATGCCAGCTCCTTTCATTCAGTCAGTAGCTTCAATCATTTCTGGTATATGAATAACATGATGTTTTTCAATGGCAAAAATCAATGAATATTGTAAATGCACAAACAGTAGTTTCTCCGCATTGCAAGGTGCAATTCTGAAATTTTTTGCTTTTTCCTGCTCCTCTTAGCATGATAAAGAAGATTCAAAGAGAGTGAGATGCCAGCTCCTTTCATTCAGTCAGTAGCTTCAAACATTTCTGGTAGATGAATAACATGATGTTTTTCAATGGCAAAAATCAATGAATATTGTAAATGCACAAACAGTAATTTCTCCGCATTGCAAGGTGCAATTCTGAAATTTTTTGCTTTTTCCTGCTCCTCTTAGCATGATAAAGAAGATTCAAAGAGAGTGAGATGCCAGCTCCTTTCATTCAGTCAGTAGCTTCAATCATTTCTGGACGTTTTTCAATGGCAAAAATCAATGAATATTGTAAATGCACAAACAGTAATTTCTCCGCATTGCAAGGTGCAATTCGGAAATTTTTTGCTTTTTCCTGCTCCTCTTAGCATGATAAAGAACATTCAAAGAGAGTGAGATGCCAGCTCCTTTCATTCAGTCAGTAGCTTCAATCATTTCTGGTATATGAATAACATGATGTTTTTCAATGGCAAAAATCAATGAATTTTTTAAATGCACAAACAGTAATTTCTCCGCATTGCAAGGTGCAATTCTGAAATTTTTTGCTTTTTCCTGCTCCTCTTAGCATGATAAAGAAGATTCGAAGAGAGTGAGATGCCAGCTCCTTTCATTCAGTCAGTAGCTTCAATCATTTCTGGACGTTTTTCAATGGCAAAAATCAATGAATATTGTAAATGCACAAACAGTAATTTCTCCGCATTGCAAGGTGCAATTCTGAAATTTTTTGCTTTTTCCTGCTCCTCTTAGCATGATAAAGAAGATTCAAAGAGAGTGAGATGCCAGCTCCTTTCATTCAGTCAGTAGCTTCAAACATTTCTGGTATATGAATAACATGATGTTTTTCAATGGCAAAAATCAATGAATATTGTAAATGCACAAACAGTAATTTCTCCGCATTGCAAGGTGCAATTCTGAAATTTTTTGCTTTTTCCTGCTCCTCTTAGCATGATAAAGAAGATTCAAAGAGAGTGAGATGCCAGCTCCTTTCATTCAGTCAGTAGCTTCAATCATTTCTGGACGTTTTTCAATGGCAAAAATCAATGAATATTGTAAATGCACAAACAGTAATTTCTCCGCATTGCAAGGTGCAATTCTGAAATTTTTTGCTTTTTCCTGCTCCTCTTAGCATGATAAAGAAGATTCAAAGAGAGTGAGATGCCAGCTCCTTTCATTCAGTCAGTAGCTTTAATCATTTCTGGACGTTTTTCAATGGCAAAAATCAATGAATATTGTAAATGCACAAACAGTAATTTCTCCGCATTGCAAGGTGTAATTCTGAAATTTTTTGCTTTTTCCTGCTCCTCTTAGCATGATTAATAAGATTCAAAGAGAGTGAGATGCCAGCTCCTTTCATTCAGTCAGTAGCTTCAAACATTTCTGGTATATGAATAACATGATGTTTTTCAATGGCAAAAATCAATGAATATTGTAAATGCACAAACAGTAATTTCTCCGCATTGCAAGGTGCAATTCTGAAATTTTTTGCTTTTTCCTGCTCCTCATAGCATGATAAAGAAGATTCAAAGAGAGTGAGATGCCAGCTCCTTTCATTCAGTCAGTAGCTTCAATCATTTCTGGTATATGAATAACATGATGATTTTCAATGGCAAAAATCAATGAATATTGTAAATGCACAAACAGTAATTTCTCCGCATTGCAAGGTGCAATTCTGAAATTTTTTGCTTTTTCCTGCTCCTCTTAGCATGATAAAGAAGATTCAAAGAGAGCGAGATGCCAGCTCCTTTCATTCAGTCAGTAGCTTCAATCATTTCTGGTATATGAATAACATGATGTTTTTCAATGGCAAAAATCAATGAATATTGTAAATGCACAAACAGTAATTTCTCCGCATTGCAAGGTGCAATTCTGAAATTTTTTGCTTTTTCCTGCTCCTCTTAGCATGATAAAGAAGATTCAAAGAGAGTGAGATGCCAGCTCCTTTCATTCAGTCAGTAGCTTCAATCATTTCTGGTATATGAATAACATGATGTTTTTCAATGGCAAAAATCAATGAATATTGTAAATGCACAAACAGTAGTTTCTCCGCATTGCAAGGTGCAATTCTGAAATTTTTTGCTTTTTCCTGCTCCTCTTAGCATGATAAAGAAGATTCAAAGAGAGTGAGATGCCAGCTCCTTTCATTCAGTCAGTAGCTTCAAGCATTTCTGGTAGATGAATAACATGATGTTTTTCAATGGCAAAAATCAATGAATATTGTAAATGCACAAAGAGTAATTTCTCCGCATTGCAAGGTGCAATTCTGAAATTTTTTGCTTTTTCCTGCTTCTCTTAGCATGATAAAGAAGATTTAAAGAGAGTGAGATGCCAGCTCCTTTCATTCAGTCAGTAGCTTCAATCATTTCTGGACGTTTTTCAATGGCAAAAATCAATGAATATTGTAAATGCACAAACAGTAATTTCTCCGCATTGCAAGGTGCAATTCGGAAATTTTTTGCTTTTTCCTGCTCCTCTTAGCATGATAAAGAACATTCAAAGAGAGTGAGATGCCAGCTCCATTCATTCAGTCAGTAGCTTCAATCATTTCTGGTATATGAATAACATGATGTTTTTCAATGGCAAAAATCAATGAATTTTTTAAATGCATAAACAGTAATTTCTCCGCATTGCAAGGTGCAATTCTGAAATTTTTTGCTTTTTCCTGCTCCTCTTAGCATGATAAAGAAGATTCGAAGAGAGTGAGATGCCAGCTCCTTTCATTCAGTCAGTAGCTTCAATCATTTCTGGACGTTTTTCAATGGCAAAAATCAATGAATATTGTAAATGCACAAACAGTAATTTCTCCGCATTGCAAGGTGCAATTCTGAAATTTTTTGCTTTTTCCTGCTCCTCTTAGCATGATAAAGAAGATTCAAAGAGAGTGAGATGCCAGCTCCTTTCATTCAGTCAGTAGCTTCAAACATTTCTGGTATATGAATAACATGATGTTTTTCAATGGCAAAAATCAATGAATATTGTAAATGCACAAACAGTAATTTCTCCGCATTGCAAGGTGCAATTCTGAAATTTTTTGCTTTTTCCTGCTCCTCTTAGCATGATAAAGAAGATTCAAAGAGAGTGAGATGCCAGCTCCTTTCATTCAGTCAGTAGCTTCAATCATTTCTGGTATATGAATAACATGATGTTTTTCAATGGCAAAAATCAATGAATATTGTAAATGCACAAACAGTAGTTTCTCCGCATTGCAAGGTGCAATTCTGAAATTTTTTGCTTTTTCCTGCTCCTCTTAGCATGATAAAGAAGATTCAAAGAGAGTGAGATGCCAGCTCCTTTCATTCAGTCAGTAGCTTCAATCATTTCTGGACGTTTTTCAATGGCAAAAATCAATGAATATTGTAAATGCACAAACAGTAATTTCTCCGCATTGCAAGGTGCAATTCTGAAATTTTTTGCTTTTTCCTGCTCCTCTTAGCATGATAAAGAAGATTCAAAGAGAGTGAGATGCCAGCTCCTTTCATTCAGTCAGTAGCTTTAATCATTTCTGGACGTTTTTCAATGGCAAAAATCAATGAATATTGTAAATGCACAAACAGTAATTTCTCCGCATTGCAAGGTGTAATTCTGAAATTTTTTGCTTTTTCCTGCTCCTCTTAGCATGATTAATAAGATTCAAAGAGAGTGAGATGTCAGCTCCTTTCATTCAGTCAGTAGCTTCAAACATTTCTGGTATATGAATAACATGATGTTTTTCAATGGCAAAAATCAATGAATATTGTAAATGCACAAACAGTAATTTCTCCGCATTGCAAGGTGCAATTCTGAAATTTTTTGCTTTTTCCTGCTCCTCATAGCATGATAAAGAAGATTCAAAGAGAGTGAGATGCCAGCTCCTTTCATTCAGTCAGTAGCTTCAATCATTTCTGGTATATGAATAACATGATGATTTTCAATGGAAAAAATCAATGAATATTGTAAATGCACAAACAGTAATTTCTCCGCATTGCAAGGTGCAATTCTGAAATTTTTTGCTTTTTCCTGCTCCTCTTAGCATGATAAAGAAGATTCAAAGAGAGCGAGATGCCAGCTCCTTTCATTCAGTCAGTAGCTTCAATCATTTCTGGTATATGAATAACATGATGTTTTTCAATGGCAAAAATCAATGAATATTGTAAATGCACAAACAGTAATTTCTCCGCATTGCAAGGTGCAATTCTGAAATTTTTTGCTTTTTCCTGCTCCTCTTAGCATGATAAAGAAGATTCAAAGAGAGTGAGATGCCAGCTCCTTTCATTCAGTCAGTAGCTTCAATCATTTCTGGTATATGAATAACATGATGTTTTTCAATGGCAAAAATCAATGAATATTGTAAATGCACAAACAGTAGTTTCTCCGCATTGCAAGGTGCAATTCTGAAATTTTTTGCTTTTTCCTGCTCCTTTTAGCATGATAAAGAAGATTCAAAGAGAGTGAGATGCCAGCTCCTTTCATTCAGTCAGTAGCTTCAAGCATTTCTGGTAGATGAATAACATGATGTTTTTCAATGGCAAAAATCAATGAATATTGTAAATGCACAAAGAGTAATTTCTCCGCATTGCAAGGTGCAATTCTGAAATTTTTTGCTTTTTCCTGCTTCTCTTAGCATGATAAAGAAGATTTAAAGAGAGTGAGATGCCAGCTCCTTTCATTCAGTCAGTAGCTTCAATCATTTCTGGACGTTTTTCAATGGCAAAAATCAATGAATATTGTAAATGCACAAACAGTAATTTCTCCGCATTGCAAGGTGCAATTCGGAAATTTTTTGCTTTTTCCTGCTCCTCTTAGCATGATAAAGAACATTCAAAGAGAGTGAGATGCCAGCTCCTTTCATTCAGTCAGTAGCTTCAATCATTTCTGGTATATGAATAACATGATGTTTTTCAATGGCAAAAATCAATGAATTTTTTAAATGCACAAACAGTAATTTCTCCGCATTGCAAGGTGCAATTCTGAAATTTTTTGCTTTTTCCTGCTCCTCTTAGCATGATAAAGAAGATTCGAAGAGAGTGAGATGCCAGCTCCTTTCATTCAGTCAGTAGCTTCAATCATTTCTGGACGTTTTTCAATGGCAAAAATCAATGAATATTGTAAATGCACAAACAGTAATTTCTCCGCATTGCAAGGTGCAATTCTGAAATTTTTTGCTTTTTCCTGCTCCTCTTAGCATGATAAAGAAGATTCAAAGAGAGTGAGATGCCAGCTCCTTTCATTCAGTCAGTAGCTTCAAACATTTCTGGTATATGAATAACATGATGTTTTTCAATGGCAAAAATCAATGAATATTGTAAATGCACAAACATTAATTTCTCCGCATTGCAAGGTGCAATTCTGAAATTTTTTGCTTTTTCCTGCTCCTCTTAGCATGATAAAGAAGATTCAAAGAGAGTGAGATGCCAGCTCCTTTCATTCAGTCAGTAGCTTCAATCATTTCTGGACGTTTTTCAATGGCAAAAATCAATGAATATTGTAAATGCACAAACAGTAATTTCTCCGCATTGCAAGGTGCAATTCTGAAATTTTTTGCTTTTTCCTGCTCCTCTTAGCATGATAAAGAAGATTCAAAGAGAGTGAGATGCCAGCTCCTTTCATTCAGTCAGTAGCTTTAATCATTTCTGGACGTTTTTCAATGGCAAAAATCAATGAATATTGTAAATGCACAAACAGTAATTTCTCCGCATTGCAAGGTGTAATTCTGAAATTTTTTGCTTTTTCCTGCTCCTCTTAGCATGATTAATAAGATTCAAAGAGAGTGAGATGCCAGCTCCTTTCATTCAGTCAGTAGCTTCAATCATTTCTGGTATATGAATAACATGATGTTATTCAATGGCAAAAATCAATGAATATTGTAAATGCACAAACAGTAATTTCTCCGCATTGCAAGGTGCAATTCTGAAATTTTTTTGCTTTTTCCTGCTCCTCTTAGCATGATAAAGAAGATTCAAAGAGAGTGAGATGCCAGCTCCTTTCATTCAGTCAGTAGCTTCAATCATTTCTGGACGTTTTTCAATGGCAAAAATCAATGAATATTGTAAATGCACAAACAGTAATTTCTCCGCATTGCAAGGTGCAATTCTGAAATTTTTTGCTTTTTCCTGCTCCTCTTAGCATGATAAAGAAGATTCAAAGAGAGTGAGATGCCAGCTCCTTTCATTCAGTCAGTAGCTTCAATCATTTCTGGACGTTTTTCAATGGCAAAAATCAATGAATATTGTAAATGCAGAAACAGTAATTTCTCCGCATTGCAAGGTGCAATTCTGAAATTTTTTGCCTTTTCCTGCTCCTCTTAGCATGATAAAGACGATTCAAAGAGAGTGAGATGCCAGCTCCTTTCATTCAGTCAGTAGCTTCAAACATTTCTGGTATATGAATAACTTGATGTTTTTCAATGGCAAAAATCAATGAATATTGTAAATGCACAAACAGTAATTTCTCCGCATTGCAAGGTGCAATTCTGAAATTTTTTGCTTTTTCCTGCTCCTCTTAGCATGATAAAGAAGATTCAAAGAGAGTGAGATGCCAGCTCCTTTCATTCAGTCAGTAGCTTCAATCATTTCTGGATGTTTTTCAATGGCAAAAATCAATGAATATTGTAAATGCACAAACAGTAATTTCTCCGCATTGCAAGGTGCAATTCTGAAATTTTTTGCTTTTTCCTGCTCCTCTTAGCATGATAAAGAAGATTCAAAGAGAGTGAGATGCCAGCTCCTTTCATTCAGTCAGTAGCTTCAATCATTTCTGGTATATGAATAACATGATGTTTTTCAATGGCAAAAATCAATGAATATTGTAAATGCACAAACAGTAATTTCTCCGCATTGCAAGGTGCAATTCTGAAATTTTTTGCTTTTTCCTGCTCCTCTTAGCATGATAAAGAAGATTCAAAGAGAGTGAGATGCCAGCTCCTTTCATTCAGTCAGTAGCTTTAATCATTTCTGGACGTTTTTCAATGGCAAAAATCAATGAATATTGTAAATGCACAAACAGTAATTTCTCCGCATTGCAAGGTGTAATTCTGAAATTTTTTGCTTTTTCCTGCTCCTCTTAGCATGATTAATAAGATTCAAAGAGAGTGAGATGCCAGCTCCTTTCATTCAGTCAGTAGCTTCAATCATTTCTGGTATATGAATAACATGATGTTATTCAATGGCAAAAATCAATGAATATTGTAAATGCACAAACAGTAATTTCTCCGCATTGCAAGGTGCAATTCTGAAATTTTTTTGCTTTTTCCTGCTCCTCTTAGCATGATAAAGAAGATTCAAAGAGAGTGAGATGCCAGCTCCTTTCATTCAGTCAGTAGCTTCAATCATTTCTGGACGTTTTTCAATGGCAAAAATCAATGAATATTGTAAATGCACTAACAGTAATTTCTCCGCATTGCAAGGTGCAATTCTGAAATTTTTTGCCTTTTCCTGCTCCTCTTAGCATGATAAAGAAGATTCAAAGAGAGTGAGATGCCAGCTCCTTTCATTCAGTCAGTAGCTTCAAACATTTCTGGTATATGAATAACGATGTTTTTCAATGGCAAAAATCAATGAATATTGTAAATGCACAAACAGTAATTTCTCCGCATTGCAAGGTGCAATTCTGAAATTTTTTGCTTTTTCCTGCTCCTCTTAGCATGATAAAGAAGATTCAAAGAGAGTGAGATGCCAGCTCCTTTCATTCAGTCAGTAGCTTCAATCATTTCTGGATGTTTTTCAATGGCAAAAATCAATGAATATTGTAAATGCACAAACAGTAATTTCTCCGCATTGCAAGGTGCAATTCTGAAATTTTTTGCTTTTTCCTGCTCCTCTTAGCATGATAAAGAAGATTCAAAGAGAGTGAGATGCCAGCTCCTTTCATTCAGTCAGTAGCTTCAATCATTTCTGGTATATGAATAACATGATGTTTTTCAATTTCAAAAATCAATGAATATTGTAAATGCACAAACAGTAATTTCTCCGCATTGCAAGGTGCAATTCTGAAATTTTTTGCTTTTTCCTGCTCCTCTTAGCATGATAAAGAAGATTCAAAGAGAGTGAGATGCCAGCTCCTTTCATTCAGTCAGTAGCTTCAATCATTTCTGGACGTTTTCAATGGCAAAAATCAATGAATATTGTAAATGCACAAACAGTAATTTCTCCGCATTGCAAGGTGCAATTCTGAAATTTTTTGCTTTTTCCTGCTCCTCTTAGCATGATAAAGAAGATTCAAAGAGAGTGAGATGCCAGCTCCTTTCATTCAGTCAGTAGCTTCAATCATTTCTGGTATATGAATAACATGATGTTTTTCAATGGCAAAAATCAATGAATATTGTAAATGCACAAACAGTAATTTCTCCGCATTGCAAGGTGCAATTCTGAAATTTTTTGCTTTTTCCTGCTCCTCTTAGCATGATAAAGAAGATTCAAAGAGAGTGAGATGCCAGCTCCTTTCATTCAGCCAGTAGCTTCAATTATTTCTGGACGTTTTTCAATGGCAAAAATCAATGAATATTGTAAATGCACAAACAGTAATTTCTCCGCATTGCAAGGTGCAATTCTGAAATTTTTTGCTTTTTCCTGCTCCTCTTAGCATGATAAAGAAGATTCAAAGAGAGTGAGATGCCAGCTCCTTTCCTTCAGTCAGTAGCTTCAATCATTTCTGGACGTTTTTCAATGGCAAAAATCAATGAATATTGTAAATGCACAAACAGTAATTTCTCCGCATTGCAAAGTGCAATTCTGAAATTTTTTGCTTTTTCCTGCTCCTCATAGCATGATAAAGAAGATTCAAAGAGAGTGAGATGCCAGCTCCTTTCATTCAGTCAGTAGCTTCAATCATTTCTGGTATATGAATAACATGATGATTTTCAATGGCAAAAATCAATGAATATTGTAAATGCACAAACAGTAATTTCTCCGCATTGCAAGGTGCAATTCTGAAATTTTTTGCTTTTTCCTGCTCCTCTTAGCATGATAAAGAAGATTCAAAGAGAGCGAGATGCCAGCTCCTTTCATTCAGTCAGTAGCTTCAATCATTTCTGGTATATGAATAACATGATGTTTTTCAATGGCAAAAATCAATGAATATTGTAAATGCACAAACAGTAATTTCTCCGCATTGCAAGGTGCAATTCTGAAATTTTTTGCTTTTTCCTGCTCCTCTTAGCATGATAAAGAAGATTCAAAGAGAGTGAGATGCCAGCTCCTTTCATTCAGTCAGTAGCTTCAATCATTTCTGGTATATGAATAACATGATGTTTTTCAATGGCAAAAATCAATGAATATTGTAAATGCACAAACAGTAGTTTCTCCGCATTGCAAGGTGCAATTCTGAAATTTTTTGCTTTTTCCTGCTCCTCTTAGCATGATAAAGAAGATTCAAAGAGAGTGAGATGCCAGCTCCTTTCATTCAGTCAGTAGCTTCAAACATTTCTGGTAGATGAATAACATGATGTTTTTCAATGGCAAAAATCAATGAATATTGTAAATGCACAAACAGTAATTTCTCCGCATTGCAAGGTGCAATTCTGAAATTTTTTGCTTTTTCCTGCTCCTCTTAGCATGATAAAGAAGATTCAAAGAGAGTGAGATGCCAGCTCCTTTCATTCAGTCAGTAGCTTCAATCATTTCTGGACGTTTTTCAATGGCAAAAATCAATGAATATTGTAAATGCACAAACAGTAATTTCTCCGCATTGCAAGGTGCAATTCTGAAATTTTTTGCTTTTTCCTGCTCCTCTTAGCATGATAAAGAACATTCAAAGAGAGTGAGATGCCAGCTCCTTTCCTTCAGTCAGTAGCTTCAATCATTTCTGGTATATGAATAACATGATGTTTTTCAATGGCAAAAATCAATGAATTTTTTAAATGCACAAACAGTAATTTCTCCGCATTGCAAGGTGCAATTCTGAAATTTTTTGCTTTTTCCTGCTCCTCTTAGCATGATAAAGAAGATTCGAAGAGAGTGAGATGCCAGCTCCTTTCATTCAGTCAGTAGCTTCAATCATTTCTGGACGTTTTTCAATGGCAAAAATCAATGAATATTGTAAATGCACAAACAGTAATTTCTCCGCATTGCAAGGTGCAATTCTGAAATTTTTTGCTTTTTCCTGCTCCTCTTAGCATGATAAAGAAGATTCAAAGAGAGTGAGATGCCAGCTCCTTTCATTCAGTCAGTAGCTTCAAACATTTCTGGTATATGAATAACATGATGTTTTTCAAAGGCAAAAATCAATGAATATTGTAAATGCACAAACAGTAATTTCTCCGCATTGCAAGGTGCAATTCTGAAATTTTTTGCTTTTTCCTGCTCCTCATAGCATGATAAAGAAGATTCAAAGAGAGTGAGATGCCAGCTCCTTTCATTCAGTCAGTAGCTTCAATCATTTCTGGTATATGAATAACATGATGATTTTCAATGGCAAAAATCAATGAATATTGTAAATGCACAAACAGTAATTTCTCCGCATTGCAAGGTGCAATTCTGAAATTTTTTGCTTTTTCCTGCTCCTCTTAGCATGATAAAGAAGATTCAAAGAGAGCGAGATGCCAGCTCCTTTCATTCAGTCAGTAGCTTCAATCATTTCTGGTATATGAATAACATGATGTTTTTCAATGGCAAAAATCAATGAATATTGTAAATGCACAAACAGTAATTTCTCCGCATTGCAAGGTGCAATTCTGAAATTTTTTGCTTTTTCCTGCTCCTCTTAGCATGATAAAGAAGATTCAAAGAGAGTGAGATGCCAGCTCCTTTCATTCAGTCAGTAGCTTCAATCATTTCTGGTATATGAATAACATGATGTTTTTCAATGGCAAAAATCAATGAATATTGTAAATGCACAAACAGTAGTTTCTCCGCATTGCAAGGTGCAATTCTGAAATTTTTTGCTTTTTCCTGCTCCTCTTAGCATGATAAAGAAGATTCAAAGAGAGTGAGATGCCAGCTCCTTTCATTCAGTCAGTAGCTTCAAGCATTTCTGGTAGATGAATAACATGATGTTTTTCAATGGCAAAAATCAATGAATATTGTAAATGCACAAAGAGTAATTTCTCCGCATTGCAAGGTGCAATTCTGAAATTTTTTGCTTTTTCCTGCTTCTCTTAGCATGATAAAGAAGATTTAAAGAGAGTGAGATGCCAGCTCCTTTCATTCAGTCAGTAGCTTCAATCATTTCTGGACGTTTTTCAATGGCAAAAATCAATGAATATTGTAAATGCACAAACAGTAATTTCTCCGCATTGCAAGGTGCAATTCGGAAATTTTTTGCTTTTTCCTGCTCCTCTTAGCATGATATAGAACATTCAAAGAGAGTGAGATGCCAGCTCCTTTCATTCAGTCAGTAGCTTCAATCATTTCTGGTATATGAATAACATGATGTTTTTCAATGGCAAAAATCAATGAAGTTTTTAAATGCACAAACAGTAATTTCTCCGCATTGCAAGGTGCAATTCTGAAATTTTTTGCTTTTTCCTGCTCCTCTTAGCATGATAAAGAAGATTCGAAGAGAGTGAGATGCCAGCTCCTTTCATTCAGTCAGTAGCTTCAATCATTTCTGGACGTTTTTCAATGGCAAAAATCAATGAATATTGTAAATGCACAAACAGTAATTTCTCCGCATTGCAAGGTGCAATTCTGAAATTTTTTGCTTTTTCCTGCTCCTCTTAGCATGATAAAGAAGATTCAAAGAGAGTGAGATGCCAGCTCCTTTCATTCAGTCAGTAGCTTCAAACATTTCTGGTATATGAATAACATGATGTTTTTCAATGGCAAAAATCAATGAATATTGTAAATGCACAAACAGTAATTTCTCCGCATTGCAAGGTGCAATTCTGAAATTTTTTGCTTTTTCCTGCTCCTCTTAGCATGATAAAGAAGATTCAAAGAGAGTGAGATGCCAGCTCCTTTCATTCAGTCAGTAGCTTCAATCATTTCTGGACGTTTTTCAATGGCAAAAATCAATGAATATTGTAAATGCACAAACATTAATTTCTCCGCATTGCAAGGTGCAATTCTGAAATTTTTTGCTTTTTCCTGCTCCTCTTAGCATGATAAAGAAGATTCAAAGAGAGTGAGATGCCAGCTCCTTTCATTCAGTCAGTAGCTTTAATCATTTCTGGACGTTTTTCAATGGCAAAAATCAATGAATATTGTAAATGCACAAACAGTAATTTCTCCGCATTGCAAGGTGTAATTCTGAAATTTTTTGCTTTTTCCTGCTCCTCTTAGCATGATTAATAAGATTCAAAGAGAGTGAGATGCCAGCTCCTTTCATTCAGTCAGTAGCTTCAATCATTTCTGGTATATGAATAACATGATGTTATTCAATGGCAAAAATCAATGAATATTGTAAATGCACAAACAGTAATTTCTCCGCATTGCAAGGTGCAATTCTGAAATTTTTTTGCTTTTTCCTGCTCCTCTTAGCATGATAAAGAAGATTCAAAGAGAGTGAGATGCCAGCTCCTTTCATTCAGTCAGTAGCTTCAATCATTTCTGGACGTTTTTCAATGGCAAAAATCAATGAATATTGTAAATGCACAAACAGTAATTTCTCCGCATTGCAAGGTGCAATTCTGAAATTTTTTGCTTTTTCCTGCTCCTCTTAGCATGATAAAGAAGATTCAAAGAGAGTGAGATGCCAGCTCCTTTCATTCAGTCAGTAGCTTCAATCATTTCTGGACGTTTTTCAATGGCAAAAATCAATGAATATTGTAAATGCAGAAACAGTAATTTCTCCGCATTGCAAGGTGCAATTCTGAAATTTTTTGCCTTTTCCTGCTCCTCTTAGCATGATAAAGACGATTCAAAGAGAGTGAGATGCCAGCTCCTTTCATTCAGTCAGTAGCTTCAAACATTTCTGGTATATGAATAACTTGATGTTTTTCAATGGCAAAAATCAATGAATATTGTAAATGCACAAACAGTAATTTCTCCGCATTGCAAGGTGCAATTCTGAAATTTTTTGCTTTTTCCTGCTCCTCTTAGCATGATAAAGAAGATTCAAAGAGAGTGAGATGCCAGCTCCTTTCATTCAGTCAGTAGCTTCAATCATTTCTGGATGTTTTTCAATGGCAAAAATCAATGAATATTGTAAATGCACAAACAGTAATTTCTCCGCATTGCAAGGTGCAATTCTGAAATTTTTTGCTTTTTCCTGCTCCTCTTAGCATGATAAAGAAGATTCAAAGAGAGTGAGATGCCAGCTCCTTTCATTCAGTCAGTAGCTTCAATCATTTCTGGTATATGAATAACATGATGTTTTTCAATGGCAAAAATCAATGAATATTGTAAATGCACAAACAGTAATTTCTCCGCATTGCAAGGTGCAATTCTGAAATTTTTTGCTTTTTCCTGCTCCTCTTAGCATGATAAAGAAGATTCAAAGAGAGTGAGATGCCAGCTCCTTTCATTCAGTCAGTAGCTTTAATCATTTCTGGACGTTTTTCAATGGCAAAAATCAATGAATATTGTAAATGCACAAACAGTAATTTCTCCGCATTGCAAGGTGTAATTCTGAAATTTTTTGCTTTTTCCTGCTCCTCTTAGCATGATTAATAAGATTCAAAGAGAGTGAGATGCCAGCTCCTTTCATTCAGTCAGTAGCTTCAATCATTTCTGGTATATGAATAACATGATGTTATTCAATGGCAAAAATCAATGAATATTGTAAATGCACAAACAGTAATTTCTCCGCATTGCAAGGTGCAATTCTGAAATTTTTTTGCTTTTTCCTGCTCCTCTTAGCATGATAAAGAAGATTCAAAGAGAGTGAGATGCCAGCTCCTTTCATTCAGTCAGTAGCTTCAATCATTTCTGGACGTTTTTCAATGGCAAAAATCAATGAATATTGTAAATGCACAAACAGTAATTTCTCCGCATTGCAAGGTGCAATTCTGAAATTTTTTGCCTTTTCCTGCTCCTCTTAGCATGATAAAGAAGATTCAAAGAGAGTGAGATGCCAGCTCCTTTCATTCAGTCAGTAGCTTCAAACATTTCTGGTATATGAATAACGATGTTTTTCAATGGCAAAAATCAATGAATATTGTAAATGCACAAACAGTAATTTCTCCGCATTGCAAGGTGCAATTCTGAAATTTTTTGCTTTTTCCTGCTCCTCTTAGCATGATAAAGAAGATTCAAAGAGAGTGAGATGCCAGCTCCTTTCATTCAGTCAGTAGCTTCAATCATTTCTGGATGTTTTTCAATGGCAAAAATCAATGAATATTGTAAATGCACAAACAGTAATTTCTCCGCATTGCAAGGTGCAATTCTGAAATTTTTTGCTTTTTCCTGCTCCTCTTAGCATGATAAAGAAGATTCAAAGAGAGTGAGATGCCAGCTCCTTTCATTCAGTCAGTAGCTTCAATCATTTCTGGTATATGAATAACATGATGTTTTTCAATTTCAAAAATCAATGAATATTGTAAATGCACAAACAGTAATTTCTCCGCATTGCAAGGTGCAATTCTGAAATTTTTTGCTTTTTCCTGCTCCTCTTAGCATGATAAAGAAGATTCAAAGAGAGTGAGATGCCAGCTCCTTTCATTCAGTCAGTAGCTTCAATCATTTCTGGACGTTTTCAATGGCAAAAATCAATGAATAATGTAAATGCACAAACAGTAATTTCTCCGCATTGCAAGGTGCAATTCGGAAATTTTTTGCTTTTTCCTGCTCCTCTTAGCATGATAAAGAACATTCAAAGAGAGTGAGATGCCAGCTCCTTTCATTCAGTCAGTAGCTTCAATCATTTCTGGTATATGAATAACATGATGTTTTTCAATGGCAAAAATCAATGAATATTGTAAATGCACAAACAGTAATTTCTCCGCATTGCAAGGTGCAATTCTGAAATTTTTTGCTTTTTCCTGCTCCTCTTAGCATGATAAAGAAGACTCAAAGAGAGTGAGATGCCAGCTCCTTTCATTCAGTCAGTAGCTTCAATCATTTCTGGTATATGAATAACATGATGTTTTTCAATGGCAAAAATCAATGAATATTGTAAATGCACAAACAGTAATTTATTCGCATTGCAAGGTGCAATTCTGAAATTTTTTGCTTTTTCCTGCTCCTCTTAGCATGATAAAGAAGATTCAAAGAGAGTGAGATGCCAGCTCCTTTCATTCAGTCAGTAGCTTCAAACATTTCTGGTATATGAATAACATGAACTTTTTCAATGGCAAAAATCAATGAATATTGTAAATGCATAAACAGTAATTTCTCCGCATTGCAAGGTGCAATTCTGAAATTTTTTGCCTTTTCCTGCTCCTCTTAGCATGATAAAGAAGATTCAAAGAGAGTGAGATGCCAGCTCCTTTCATTCAGTCAGTAGCTTCAATCATTTCTGGACGTTTTTCAATGGCAAAAATCAATGAATATTGTAAATGCACAAACAGTAATTTCTCCGCATTGCAAGGTGCAATTCAGAAATTTTTTGCTTTTTCCTGCTCCTCTTAGCATGATAAAGAAGATTCAAAGAGAGTGAGATGCCAGCTCCTTTCATTCAGTCAGTAGCTTCAAACATTTCTGGTATATGAATAACATGATGTTTTTCCATGGCAAAAATCAATGAATATTGTAAATGCACAAACAGTAATTTCTCCGCATTGCAAGGTGCAATTCTGAAATTTTTTGCTTTTTCCTGCTCCTCTTAGCATGATAAAGAAGATTCAAAGAGAGCGAGATGCCAGCTCCTTTCATTCAGTCAGTAGCTTCAATCATTTCTGGTATATGAATAACATGATGTTTTTCAATGGCAAAAATCAATGAATATTGTAAATGCACAAACAGTAATTTCTCCGCATTGCAAGGTGCAATTCTGAAATTTTTTGCTTTTTCCTGCTCCTCTTAGCATGATAAAGAAGATTCAAAGAGAGTGAGATGCCAGCTCCTTTCATTCAGTCAGTAGCTTCAATCATTTCTGGACGTTTTTCAATGGCAAAAATCAATGAATATTGTAAATGCACAAACAGTAATTTCTCCGCATTGCAAGGTGCAATTCAGAAATTTTTTGCTTTTTCCTGCTCCTCTTAGCATGATAAAGAAGATTCAAAGAGAGTGAGATGCCAGCTCCTTTCATTCAGTCAGTAGCTTCAAACATTTCTGGTATATGAATAACATGATGTTTTTCCATGGCAAAAATCAATGAATATTGTAAATGCACAAACAGTAATTTCTCCGCATTGCAAAGTGCAATTCTGAAATTTTTTGCTTTTTCCTGCTCCTCATAGCATGATAAAGAAGATTCAAAGAGAGTGAGATGCCAGCTCCTTTCATTCAGTCAGTAGCTTCAATCATTTCTGGTATATCAATAACATGATGATTTTCAATGGCAAAAATCAATGAATATTGTAAATGCACAAACAGTAATTTCTCCGCATTGGAAGGTGCAATTCTGAAATTGTTTGCGTTTTCCTGCTCCTCTTAGCATGATAAAGAAGATTCAAAGAGAGCGAGATGCCAGCTCCTTTCATTCAGTCAGTAGCTTCAATCATTTCTGGTATATGAATAACATGATGTTTTTCAATGGCAAAAATCAATGAATATTGTAAATGCACAAACAGTAATTTCTACGCATTGCAAGGTGCAATTCTGAAATTTTTTGCTTTTTCCTGCTCCTCTTAGCATGATAAAGAAGATTCAAAGAGAGTGAGATGCCAGCTCCTTTCATTCAGTCAGTAGCTTCAATCATTTCTGGTATATGAATAACATGATGTTTTTCAATGGCAAAAATCAATGAATATTGTAAATGCACAAACAGTAGTTTCTCCGCATTGCAAGGTGCAATTCTGAAATTTTTTGCTTTTTCCTGCTCCTCTTAGCATGATAAAGAAGATTCAAAGAAAGTGAGATGCCAGCTCCTTTCATTCAGTCAGTAGCTTCAAACATTTCTGGTAGATGAATAACATGATGTTTTTCAATGGCAAAAATCAATGAATATTGTAAATGCACAAACAGTAATTTCTCCGCATTGCAAGGTGCAATTCTGAAATTTTTTGCTTTTTCCTGCTCCTCTTAGCATGATAAAGAAGATTCAAAGAGAGTGAGATGCCAGCTCCTTTCATTCAGTCAGTAGCTTCAATCATTTCTGGTATATGAATAACATGATGTTTTTCAATGGCAAAAATCAATGAATATTGTAAATGCACAAACAGTAGTTTCTCCGCATTGCAAGGTGCAATTCTGAAATTTTTTGCTTTTTCCTGCTCCTCTTAGCATGATAAAGAAGATTCAAAGAGAGTGAGATGCCAGCTCCTTTCATTCAGTCAGTAGCTTCAAACATTTCTGGTAGATGAATAACATGATGTTTTTCAATGGCAAAAATCAATGAATATTGTAAATGCACAAACAGTAATTTCTCCGCATTGCAAGGTGCAATTCTGAAATTTTTTGCTTTTTCCTGCTCCTCTTAGCATGATAAAGAAGATTCGAAGAGAGTGAGATGCCAGCTCCTTTCATTCAGTCAGTAGCTTCAATCATTTCTGGACGTTTTTCAATGGCAAAAATCAATGAATATTGTAAATGCACAAACAGTAATTTCTCCGCATTGCAAGGTGCAATTCTGAAATTTTTTGCTTTTTCCTGCTCCTCTTAGCATGATAAAGAAGATTCAAAGAGAGTGAGATGCCAGCTCCTTTCATTCAGTCAGTAGCTTCAAACATTTCTGGTACATGAATAACATGATGTTTTTCAATGGCAAAAATAAATGAATATTGTAAATGCACAAACAGTAATTTCTCCGCATTGCAAGGTGCAATTCTGAAATTTTTTGCTTTTTCCTGCTCCTCATAGCATGATAAAGAAGATTCAAAGAGAGTGAGATGCCAGCTCCTTTCATTCAGTCAGTAGCTTCAATCATTTCTGGACGTTTTTCAATGGCAAAAATCAATGAATATTGTAAATGCACAAACAGTAATTTCTCCGCATTGCAAGGTGCAATTCAGAAATTTTTTGCTTTTTCCTGCTCCTCTTAGCATGATAAAGAAGATTCAAAGAGAGTGAGATGCCAGCTCCTTTCATTCAGTCAGTAGCTTCAAACATTTCTGGTATATGAATAACATGATGTTTTTCCATGGCAAAAATCAATGAATATTGTAAATGCACAAACAGTAATTTCTCCGCATTGCAAAGTGCAATTCTGAAATTTTTTGCTTTTTCCTGCTCCTCATAGCATGATAAAGAAGATTCAAAGAGAGTGAGATGCCAGCTCCTTTCATTCAGTCAGTAGCTTCAATCATTTCTGGTATATCAATAACATGATGATTTTCAATGGCAAAAATCAATGAATATTGTAAATGCACAAACAGTAATTTCTCCGCATTGGAAGGTGCAATTCTGAAATTTTTTGCGTTTTCCTGCTCCTCTTAGCATGATAAAGAAGATTCAAAGAGAGCGAGATGCCAGCTCCTTTCATTCAGTCAGTAGCTTCAATCATTTCTGGTATATGAATAACATGATGTTTTTCAATGGCAAAAATCAATGAATATTGTAAATGCACAAACAGTAATTTCTACGCATTGCAAGGTGCAATTCTGAAATTTTTTGCTTTTTCCTGCTCCTCTTAGCATGATAAAGAAGATTCAAAGAGAGTGAGATGCCAGCTCCTTTCATTCAGTCAGTAGCTTCAATCATTTCTGGTATATGAATAACATGATGTTTTTCAATGGCAAAAATCAATGAATATTGTAAATGCACAAACAGTAGTTTCTCCGCATTGCAAGGTGCAATTCTGAATTTTTTTGCTTTTTCCTGCTCCTCTTAGCATGATAAAGAAGATTCAAAGAAAGTGAGATGCCAGCTCCTTTCATTCAGTCAGTAGCTTCAAACATTTCTGGTAGATGAATAACATGATGTTTTTCAATGGCAAAAATCAATGAATATTGTAAATGCACAAACAGTAATTTCTCCGCATTGCAAGGTGCAATTCTGAAATTTTTTGCTTTTTCCTGCTCCTCTTAGCATGATAAAGAAGATTCAAAGAGATTGAGATGCCAGCTCCTTTCATTCAGTCAGTAGCTTCAATCATTTCTGGTATATGAATAACATGATGTTTTTCAATGGCAAAAATCAATGAATATTGTAAATGCACAAACAGTAATTTCTCCGCATTGCAAGGTGCAATTCAGAAATTTTTTGCTTTTTCCTGCTCCTCTTAGCATGATAAAGAAGACTCAAAGAGAGTGAGATGCCAGCTCCTTTCATTCAGTCAGTAGCTTCAAACATTTCTGGTATATGAATAACATGATGTTTTTCCATGGCAAAAATCAATGAATATTGTAAATGCACAAACAGTAATTTCTCCGCATTGCAAGGTGCAATTCTGAAATTTTTTGCTTTTTCCTGCTCCTCTTAGCATGATAAAGAAGATTCAAAGAGAGCGAGATGCCAGCTCCTTTCATTCAGTCAGTAGCTTCAATCATTTCTGGTATATGAATAACATGATGTTTTTCAATGGCAAAAATCAATGAATATTGTAAATGCACAAACAGTAATTTCTCCGCATTGCAAGGTGCAATTCTGAAATTTTTTGCTTTTTCCTGCTCCTCTTAGCATGATAAAGAAGATTCAAAGAGAGTGAGATGCCAGCTCCTTTCATTCAGTCAGTAGCTTCAATCATTTCTGGACGTTTTTCAATGGCAAAAATCAATGAATATTGTAAATGCACAAACAGTAATTTCTCCGCATTGCAAGGTGCAATTCAGAAATTTTTTGCTTTTTCCTGCTCCTCTTAGCATGATAAAGAAGATTCAAAGAGAGTGAGATGCCAGCTCCTTTCATTCAGTCAGTAGCTTCAAACATTTCTGGTATATGAATAACATGATGTTTTTCCATGGCAAAAATCAATGAATATTGTAAATGCACAAACAGTAATTTCTCCGCATTGCAAAGTGCAATTCTGAAATTTTTTGCTTTTTCCTGCTCCTCATAGCATGATAAAGAAGATTCAAAGAGAGTGAGATGCCAGCTCCTTTCATTCAGTCAGTAGCTTCAATCATTTCTGGTATATCAATAACATGATGATTTTCAATGGCAAAAATCAATGAATATTGTAAATGCACAAACAGTAATTTCTCCGCATTGGAAGGTGCAATTCTGAAATTGTTTGCGTTTTCCTGCTCCTCTTAGCATGATAAAGAAGATTCAAAGAGAGCGAGATGCCAGCTCCTTTCATTCAGTCAGTAGCTTCAATCATTTCTGGTATATGAATAACATGATGTTTTTCAATGGCAAAAATCAATGAATATTGTAAATGCACAAACAGTAATTTCTACGCATTGCAAGGTGCAATTCTGAAATTTTTTGCTTTTTCCTGCTCCTCTTAGCATGATAAAGAAGATTCAAAGAGAGTGAGATGCCAGCTCCTTTCATTCAGTCAGTAGCTTCAATCATTTCTGGTATATGAATAACATGATGTTTTTCAATGGCAAAAATCAATGAATATTGTAAATGCACAAACAGTAGTTTCTCCGCATTGCAAGGTGCAATTCTGAAATTTTTTGCTTTTTCCTGCTCCTCTTAGCATGATAAAGAAGATTCAAAGAAAGTGAGATGCCAGCTCCTTTCATTCAGTCAGTAGCTTCAAACATTTCTGGTAGATGAATAACATGATGTTTTTCAATGGCAAAAATCAATGAATATTGTAAATGCACAAACAGTAATTTCTCCGCATTGCAAGGTGCAATTCTGAAATTTTTTGCTTTTTCCTGCTCCTCTTAGCATGATAAAGAAGATTCAAAGAGAGTGAGATGCCAGCTCCTTTCATTCAGTCAGTAGCTTCAATCATTTCTGGTATATGAATAACATGATGTTTTTCAATGGCAAAAATCAATGAATATTGTAAATGCACAAACAGTAGTTTCTCCGCATTGCAAGGTGCAATTCTGAAATTTTTTGCTTTTTCCTGCTCCTCTTAGCATGATAAAGAAGATTCAAAGAGAGTGAGATGCCAGCTCCTTTCATTCAGTCAGTAGCTTCAAACATTTCTGGTAGATGAATAACATGATGTTTTTCAATGGCAAAAATCAATGAATATTGTAAATGCACAAACAGTAATTTCTCCGCATTGCAAGGTGCAATTCTGAAATTTTTTGCTTTTTCCTGCTCCTCTTAGCATGATAAAGAAGATTCGAAGAGAGTGAGATGCCAGCTCCTTTCATTCAGTCAGTAGCTTCAATCATTTCTGGACGTTTTTCAATGGCAAAAATCAATGAATATTGTAAATGCACAAACAGTAATTTCTCCGCATTGCAAGGTGCAATTCTGAAATTTTTTGCTTTTTCCTGCTCCTCTTAGCATGATAAAGAAGATTCAAAGAGAGTGAGATGCCAGCTCCTTTCATTCAGTCAGTAGCTTCAAACATTTCTGGTACATGAATAACATGATGTTTTTCAATGGCAAAAATAAATGAATATTGTAAATGCACAAACAGTAATTTCTCCGCATTGCAAGGTGCAATTCTGAAATTTTTTGCTTTTTCCTGCTCCTCATAGCATGATAAAGAAGATTCAAAGAGAGTGAGATGCCAGCTCCTTTCATTCAGTCAGTAGCTTCAATCATTTCTGGACGTTTTTCAATGGCAAAAATCAATGAATATTGTAAATGCACAAACAGTAATTTCTCCGCATTGCAAGGTGCAATTCAGAAATTTTTTGCTTTTTCCTGCTCCTCTTAGCATGATAAAGAAGATTCAAAGAGAGTGAGATGCCAGCTCCTTTCATTCAGTCAGTAGCTTCAAACATTTCTGGTATATGAATAACATGATGTTTTTCCATGGCAAAAATCAATGAATATTGTAAATGCACAAACAGTAATTTCTCCGCATTGCAAAGTGCAATTCTGAAATTTTTTGCTTTTTCCTGCTCCTCATAGCATGATAAAGAAGATTCAAAGAGAGTGAGATGCCAGCTCCTTTCATTCAGTCAGTAGCTTCAATCATTTCTGGTATATCAATAACATGATGATTTTCAATGGCAAAAATCAATGAATATTGTAAATGCACAAACAGTAATTTCTCCGCATTGGAAGGTGCAATTCTGAAATTTTTTGCGTTTTCCTGCTCCTCTTAGCATGATAAAGAAGATTCAAAGAGAGCGAGATGCCAGCTCCTTTCATTCAGTCAGTAGCTTCAATCATTTCTGGTATATGAATAACATGATGTTTTTCAATGGCAAAAATCAATGAATATTGTAAATGCACAAACAGTAATTTCTACGCATTGCAAGGTGCAATTCTGAAATTTTTTGCTTTTTCCTGCTCCTCTTAGCATGATAAAGAAGATTCAAAGAGAGTGAGATGCCAGCTCCTTTCATTCAGTCAGTAGCTTCAATCATTTCTGGTATATGAATAACATGATGTTTTTCAATGGCAAAAATCAATGAATATTGTAAATGCACAAACAGTAGTTTCTCCGCATTGCAAGGTGCAATTCTGAAATTTTTTGCTTTTTCCTGCTCCTCTTAGCATGATAAAGAAGATTCAAAGAAAGTGAGATGCCAGCTCCTTTCATTCAGTCAGTAGCTTCAAACATTTCTGGTAGATGAATAACATGATGTTTTTCAATGGCAAAAATCAATGAATATTGTAAATGCACAAACAGTAATTTCTCCGCATTGCAAGGTGCAATTCTGAAATTTTTTGCTTTTTCCTGCTCCTCTTAGCATGATAAAGAAGATTCAAAGAGATTGAGATGCCAGCTCCTTTCATTCAGTCAGTAGCTTCAATCATTTCTGGTATATGAATAACATGATGTTTTTCAATGGCAAAAATCAATGAATATTGTAAATGCACAAACAGTAGTTTCTCCGCATTGCAAGGTGCAATTCTGAAATTTTTTGCTTTTTCCTGCTCCTCTTAGCATGATAAAGAAGATTCAAAGAGAGTGAGATGCCAGCTCCTTTCATTCAGTCAGTAGCTTCAAACATTTCTGGTAGATGAATAACATGATGTTTTTCAATGGCAAAAATCAATGAATATTGTAAATGCACAAACAGTAATTTCTCCGCATTGCAAGGTGCAATTCTGAAATTTTTTGCTTTTTCCTGCTCCTCTTAGCATGATAAAGAAGATTCGAAGAGAGTGAGATGCCAGCTCCTTTCATTCAGTCAGTAGCTTCAATCATTTCTGGACGTTTTTCAATGGCAAAAATCAATGAATATTGTAAATGCACAAACAGTAATTTCTCCGCATTGCAAGGTGCAATTCTGAAATTTTTTGCTTTTTCCTGCTCCTCTTAGCATGATAAAGAAGATTCAAAGAGAGTGAGATGCCAGCTCCTTTCATTCAGTCAGTAGCTTCAATCATTTCTGGTATATGAATAACATGATGTTTTTCAATTTCAAAAATCAATGAATATTGTAAATGCACAAACAGTAATTTCTCCGCATTGCAAGGTGCAATTCTGAAATTTTTTGCTTTTTCCTGCTCCTCTTAGCATGATAAAGAAGATTCAAAGAGAGTGAGATGCCAGCTCCTTTCATTCAGTCAGTAGCTTCAATCATTTCTGGACGTTTTCAATGGCAAAAATCAATGAATATTGTAAATGCACAAACAGTAATTTCTCCGCATTGCAAGGTGCAATTCTGAAATTTTTTGCTTTTTCCTGCTCCTCTTAGCATGATAAAGAAGATTCAAAGAGAGTGAGATGCCAGCTCCTTTCATTCAGTCAGTAGCTTCAATCATTTCTGGTATATGAATAACATGATGTTTTTCAATGGCAAAAATCAATGAATATTGTAAATGCACAAACAGTAATTTCTCCGCATTGCAAGGTGCAATTCTGAAATTTTTTGCTTTTTCCTGCTCCTCTTAGCATGATAAAGAAGACTCAAAGAGAGTGAGATGCCAGCTCCTTTCATTCAGTCAGTAGCTTCAATCATTTCTGGTATATGAATAACATGATGTTTTTCAATGGCAAAAATCAATGAATATTGTAAATGCACAAACAGTAATTTATTCGCATTGCAAGGTGCAATTCTGAAATTTTTTGCTTTTTCCTGCTCCTCTTAGCATGATAAAGAAGATTCAAAGAGAGTGAGATGCCAGCTCCTTTCATTCAGTCAGTAGCTTCAAACATTTCTGGTATATGAATAACATGAACTTTTTCAATGGCAAAAATCAATGAATATTGTAAATGCATAAACAGTAATTTCTCCGCATTGCAAGGTGCAATTCTGAAATTTTTTGCCTTTTCCTGCTCCTCTTAGCATGATAAAGAAGATTCAAAGAGAGTGAGATGCCAGCTCCTTTCATTCAGTCAGTAGCTTCAATCATTTCTGGACGTTTTTCAATGGCAAAAATCAATGAATATTGTAAATGCACAAACAGTAATTTCTCCGCATTGCAAGGTGCAATTCAGAAATTTTTTGCTTTTTCCTGCTCCTCTTAGCATGATAAAGAAGATTCAAAGAGAGTGAGATGCCAGCTCCTTTCATTCAGTCAGTAGCTTCAAACATTTCTGGTATATGAATAACATGATGTTTTTCCATGGCAAAAATCAATGAATATTGTAAATGCACAAACAGTAATTTCTCCGCATTGCAAGGTGCAATTCTGAAATTTTTTGCTTTTTCCTGCTCCTCTTAGCATGATAAAGAAGATTCAAAGAGAGCGAGATGCCAGCTCCTTTCATTCAGTCAGTAGCTTCAATCATTTCTGGTATATGAATAACATGATGTTTTTCAATGGCAAAAATCAATGAATATTGTAAATGCACAAACAGTAATTTCTCCGCATTGCAAGGTGCAATTCTGAAATTTTTTGCTTTTTCCTGCTCCTCTTAGCATGATAAAGAAGATTCAAAGAGAGTGAGATGCCAGCTCCTTTCATTCAGTCAGTAGCTTCAATCATTTCTGGACGTTTTTCAATGGCAAAAATCAATGAATATTGTAAATGCACAAACAGTAATTTCTCCGCATTGCAAGGTGCAATTCAGAAATTTTTTGCTTTTTCCTGCTCCTCTTAGCATGATAAAGAAGATTCAAAGAGAGTGAGATGCCAGCTCCTTTCATTCAGTCAGTAGCTTCAAACATTTCTGGTATATGAATAACATGATGTTTTTCCATGGCAAAAATCAATGAATATTGTAAATGCACAAACAGTAATTTCTCCGCATTGCAAAGTGCAATTCTGAAATTTTTTGCTTTTTCCTGCTCCTCATAGCATGATAAAGAAGATTCAAAGAGAGTGAGATGCCAGCTCCTTTCATTCAGTCAGTAGCTTCAATCATTTCTGGTATATCAATAACATGATGATTTTCAATGGCAAAAATCAATGAATATTGTAAATGCACAAACAGTAATTTCTCCGCATTGGAAGGTGCAATTCTGAAATTGTTTGCGTTTTCCTGCTCCTCTTAGCATGATAAAGAAGATTCAAAGAGAGCGAGATGCCAGCTCCTTTCATTCAGTCAGTAGCTTCAATCATTTCTGGTATATGAATAACATGATGTTTTTCAATGGCAAAAATCAATGAATATTGTAAATGCACAAACAGTAATTTCTACGCATTGCAAGGTGCAATTCTGAAATTTTTTGCTTTTTCCTGCTCCTCTTAGCATGATAAAGAAGATTCAAAGAGAGTGAGATGCCAGTTCCTTTCATTCAGTCAGTAGCTTCAATCATTTCTGGTATATGAATAACATGATGTTTTTCAATGGCAAAAATCAATGAATATTGTAAATGCACAAACAGTAGTTTCTCCGCATTGCAAGGTGCAATTCTGAAATTTTTTGCTTTTTCCTGCTCCTCTTAGCATGATAAAGAAGATTCAAAGAAAGTGAGATGCCAGCTCCTTTCATTCAGTCAGTAGCTTCAAACATTTCTGGTAGATGAATAACATGATGTTTTTCAATGGCAAAAATCAATGAATATTGTAAATGCACAAACAGTAATTTCTCCGCATTGCAAGGTGCAATTCTGAAATTTTTTGCTTTTTCCTGCTCCTCTTAGCATGATAAAGAAGATTCAAAGAGAGTGAGATGCCAGCTCCTTTCATTCAGTCAGTAGCTTCAATCATTTCTGGTATATGAATAACATGATGTTTTTCAATGGCAAAAATCAATGAATATTGTAAATGCACAAACAGTAGTTTCTCCGCATTGCAAGGTGCAATTCTGAAATTTTTTGCTTTTTCCTGCTCCTCTTAGCATGATAAAGAAGATTCAAAGAGAGTGAGATGCCAGCTCCTTTCATTCAGTCAGTAGCTTCAAACATTTCTGGTAGATGAATAACATGATGTTTTTCAATGGCAAAAATCAATGAATATTGTAAATGCACAAACAGTAATTTCTCCGCATTGCAAGGTGCAATTCTGAAATTTTTTGCTTTTTCCTGCTCCTCTTAGCATGATAAAGAAGATTCGAAGAGAGTGAGATGCCAGCTCCTTTCATTCAGTCAGTAGCTTCAATCATTTCTGGACGTATTTCAATGGCAAAAATCAATGAATATTGTAAATGCACAAACAGTAATTTCTCCGCATTGCAAGGTGCAATTCTGAAATTTTTTGCTTTTTCCTGCTCCTCTTAGCATGATAAAGAAGACTCAAAGAGAGTGAGATGCCAGCTCCTTTCATTCAGTCAGTAGCTTCAATCATTTCTGGTATATGAATAACATGATGTTTTTCAATGGCAAAAATCAATGAATATTGTAAATGCACAAACAGTAATTTATTCGCATTGCAAGGTGCAATTCTGAAATTTTTTGCTTTTTCCTGCTCCTCTTAGCATGATAAAGAAGATTCAAAGAGAGTGAGATGCCAGCTCCTTTCATTCAGTCAGTAGCTTCAAACATTTCTGGTATATGAATAACATGAACTTTTTCAATGGCAAAAATCAATGAATATTGTAAATGCATAAACAGTAATTTCTCCGCATTGCAAGGTGCAATTCTGAAATTTTTTGCCTTTTCCTGCTCCTCTTAGCATGATAAAGAAGATTCAAAGAGAGTGAGATGCCAGCTCCTTTCATTCAGTCAGTAGCTTCAATCATTTCTGGACGTTTTTCAATGGCAAAAATCAATGAATATTGTAAATGCACAAACAGTAATTTCTCCGCATTGCAAGGTGCAATTCAGAAATTTTTTGCTTTTTCCTGCTCCTCTTAGCATGATAAAGAAGATTCAAAGAGAGTGAGATGCCAGCTCCTTTCATTCAGTCAGTAGCTTCAAACATTTCTGGTATATGAATAACATGATGTTTTTCCATGGCAAAAATCAATGAATATTGTAAATGCACAAACAGTAATTTCTCCGCATTGCAAGGTGCAATTCTGAAATTTTTTGCTTTTTCCTGCTCCTCTTAGCATGATAAAGAAGATTCAAAGAGAGCGAGATGCCAGCTCCTTTCATTCAGTCAGTAGCTTCAATCATTTCTGGTATATGAATAACATGATGTTTTTCAATGGCAAAAATCAATGAATATTGTAAATGCACAAACAGTAATTTCTCCGCATTGCAAGGTGCAATTCTGAAATTTTTTGCTTTTTCCTGCTCCTCTTAGCATGATAAAGAAGATTCAAAGAGAGTGAGATGCCAGCTCCTTTCATTCAGTCAGTAGCTTCAATCATTTCTGGACGTTTTTCAATGGCAAAAATCAATGAATATTGTAAATGCACAAACAGTAATTTCTCCGCATTGCAAGGTGCAATTCAGAAATTTTTTGCTTTTTCCTGCTCCTCTTAGCATGATAAAGAAGATTCAAAGAGAGTGAGATGCCAGCTCCTTTCATTCAGTCAGTAGCTTCAAACATTTCTGGTATATGAATAACATGATGTTTTTCCATGGCAAAAATCAATGAATATTGTAAATGCACAAACAGTAATTTCTCCGCATTGCAAAGTGCAATTCTGAAATTTTTTGCTTTTTCCTGCTCCTCATAGCATGATAAAGAAGATTCAAAGAGAGTGAGATGCCAGCTCCTTTCATTCAGTCAGTAGCTTCAATCATTTCTGGTATATCAATAACATGATGATTTTCAATGGCAAAAATCAATGAATATTGTAAATGCACAAACAGTAATTTCTCCGCATTGGAAGGTGCAATTCTGAAATTGTTTGCGTTTTCCTGCTCCTCTTAGCATGATAAAGAAGATTCAAAGAGAGCGAGATGCCAGCTCCTTTCATTCAGTCAGTAGCTTCAATCATTTCTGGTATATGAATAACATGATGTTTTTCAATGGCAAAAATCAATGAATATTGTAAATGCACAAACAGTAATTTCTACGCATTGCAAGGTGCAATTCTGAAATTTTTTGCTTTTTCCTGCTCCTCTTAGCATGATAAAGAAGATTCAAAGAGAGTGAGATGCCAGCTCCTTTCATTCAGTCAGTAGCTTCAATCATTTCTGGTATATGAATAACATGATGTTTTTCAATGGCAAAAATCAATGAATATTGTAAATGCACAAACAGTAGTTTCTCCGCATTGCAAGGTGCAATTCTGAAATTTTTTGCTTTTTCCTGCTCCTCTTAGCATGATAAAGAAGATTCAAAGAAAGTGAGATGCCAGCTCCTTTCATTCAGTCAGTAGCTTCAAACATTTCTGGTAGATGAATAACATGATGTTTTTCAATGGCAAAAATCAATGAATATTGTAAATGCACAAACAGTAATTTCTCCGCATTGCAAGGTGCAATTCTGAAATTTTTTGCTTTTTCCTGCTCCTCTTAGCATGATAAAGAAGATTCAAAGAGAGTGAGATGCCAGCTCCTTTCATTCAGTCAGTAGCTTCAATCATTTCTGGTATATGAATAACATGATGTTTTTCAATGGCAAAAATCAATGAATATTGTAAATGCACAAACAGTAGTTTCTCCGCATTGCAAGGTGCAATTCTGAAATTTTTTGCTTTTTCCTGCTCCTCTTAGCATGATAAAGAAGATTCAAAGAGAGTGAGATGCCAGCTCCTTTCATTCAGTCAGTAGCTTCAAACATTTCTGGTAGATGAATAACATGATGTTTTTCAATGGCAAAAATCAATGAATATTGTAAATGCACAAACAGTAATTTCTCCGCATTGCAAGGTGCAATTCTGAAATTTTTTGCTTTTTCCTGCTCCTCTTAGCATGATAAAGAAGATTCGAAGAGAGTGAGATGCCAGCTCCTTTCATTCAGTCAGTAGCTTCAATCATTTCTGGACGTATTTCAATGGCAAAAATCAATGAATATTGTAAATGCACAAACAGTAATTTCTCCGCATTGCAAGGTGCAATTCTGAAATTTTTTGCTTTTTCCTGCTCCTCTTAGCATGATAAAGAAGATTCAAAGAGAGTGAGATGCCAGCTCCTTTCATTCAGTCAGTAGCTTCAAACATTTCTGGTACATGAATAACATGATGTTTTTCAATGGCAAAAATAAATGAATATTGTAAATGCACAAACAGTAATTTCTCCGCATTGCAAGGTGCAATTCTGAAATTTTTTGCTTTTTCCTGCTCCTCATAGCATGATAAAGAAGATTCAAAGAGAGTGAGATGCCAGCTCCTTTCATTCAGTCAGTAGCTTCAATCATTTCTGGACGTTTTTCAATGGCAAAAATCAATGAATATTGTAAATGCACAAACAGTAATTTCTCCGCATTGCAAGGTGCAATTAAGAAATTTTTTGCTTTTTCCTGCTCCTCTTAGCATGATAAAGAAGATTCAAAGAGAGTGAGATGCCAGCTCCTTTCATTCAGTCAGTAGCTTCAAACATTTCTGGTATATGAATAACATGATGTTTTTCCATGGCAAAAATCAATGAATATTGTAAATGCACAAACAGTAATTTCTCCGCATTGCAAAGTGCAATTCTGAAATTTTTTGCTTTTTCCTGCTCCTCATAGCATGATAAAGAAGATTCAAAGAGAGTGAGATGCCAGCTCCTTTCATTCAGTCAGTAGCTTCAATCATTTCTGGTATATCAATAACATGATGATTTTCAATGGCAAAAATCAATGAATATTGTAAATGCACAAACAGTAATTTCTCCGCATTGGAAGGTGCAATTCTGAAATTTTTTGCGTTTTCCTGCTCCTCTTAGCATGATAAAGAAGATTCAAAGAGAGCGAGATGCCAGCTCCTTTCATTCAGTCAGTAGCTTCAATCATTTCTGGTATATGAATAACATGATGTTTTTCAATGGCAAAAATCAATGAATATTGTAAATGCACAAACAGTAATTTCTACGCATTGCAAGGTGCAATTCTGAAATTTTTTGCTTTTTCCTGCTCCTCTTAGCATGATAAAGAAGAATCAAAGAGAGTGAGATGCCAGCTCCTTTCATTCAGTCAGTAGCTTCAATCATTTCTGGTATATGAATAACATGATGTTTTTCAATGGCAAAAATCAATGAATATTGTAAATGCACAAACAGTAGTTTCTCCGCATTGCAAGGTGCAATTCTGAAATTTTTTGCTTTTTCCTGCTCCTCTTAGCATGATAAAGAAGATTCAAAGAAAGTGAGATGCCAGCTCCTTTCATTCAGTCAGTAGCTTCAAACATTTCTGGTAGATGAATAACATGATGTTTTTCAATGGCAAAAATCAATGAATATTGTAAATGCACAAACAGTAATTTCTCCGCATTGCAAGGTGCAATTCTGAAATTTTTTGCTTTTTCCTGCTCCTCTTAGCATGATAAAGAAGATTCAAAGAGATTGAGATGCCAGCTCCTTTCATTCAGTCAGTAGCTTCAATCATTTCTGGTATATGAATAACATGATGTTTTTCAATGGCAAAAATCAATGAATATTGTAAATGCACAAACAGTAGTTTCTCCGCATTGCAAGGTGCAATTCTGAAATTTTTTGCTTTTTCCTGCTCCTCTTAGCATGATAAAGAAGATTCAAAGAGAGTGAGATGCCAGCTCCTTTCATTCAGTCAGTAGCTTCAAACATTTCTGGTAGATGAATAACATGATGTTTTTCAATGGCAAAAATCAATGAATATTGTAAATGCACAAACAGTAATTTCTCCGCATTGCAAGGTGCAATTCTGAAATTTTTTGCTTTTTCCTGCTCCTCTTAGCATGATAAAGAAGGTTCGAAGAGAGTGAGATGCCAGCTCCTTTCATTCAGTCAGTAGCTTCAATCATTTCTGGACGTTTTTCAATGGCAAAAATCAATGAATATTGTAAATGCACAAACAGTAATTTCTCCGCATTGCAAGGTGCAATTCTGAAATTTTTTGCTTTTTCCTGCTCCTCTTAGCATGATAAAGAAGATTCAAAGAGAGTGAGATGCCAGCTCCTTTCATTCAGTCAGTAGCTTCAAACATTTCTGGTACATGAATAACATGATGTTTTTCAATGGCAAAAATAAATGAATATTGTAAATGCACAAACAGTAATTTCTCCGCATTGCAAGGTGCAATTCTGAAATTTTTTGCTTTTTCCTGCTCCTCATAGCATGATAAAGAAGATTCAAAGAGAGCGAGATGCCAGCTCCTTTCATTCAGTCAGTAGCTTCAATCATTTCTGGTATATGAATAACATGATGTTTTTCAATGGCAAAAATCAATGAATATTGTAAATGCACAAACAGTAATTTCTCCGCATTGCAAGGTGCAATTCTGAAATTTTTTGCTTTTTCCTGCTCCTCTTAGCATGATAAAGAAGATTCAAAGAGAGTGAGATGCCAGCTCCTTTCAGTCAGTAGCTTCAATCATTTCTGGTATATGAATAACATGATGTTTTTCAATGGCAAAAATCAATGAATATTGTAAATGCACAAACAGTAGTTTCTCCGCATTGCAAGGTGCAATTCTGAAATTTTTTGCTTTTTCCTGCTCCTCTTAGCATGATAAAGAAGATTCAAAGAGAGTGAGATGCCAGCTCCTTTCATTCAGTCAGTAGCTTCAAGCATTTCTGGTAGATGAATAACATGATGTTTTTCAATGGCAAAAATCAATGAATATTGTAAATGCACAAAGAGTAATTTCTCCGCATTGCAAGGTGCAATTCTGAAATTTTTTGCTTTTTCCTGCTTCTCTTAGCATGATAAAGAAGATTCAAAGAGAGTGAGATGCCAGCTCCTTTCATTCAGTCAGTAGCTTCAATCATTTCTGGACGTTTTTCAATGGCAAAAATCAATGAATATTGTAAATGCACAAACAGTAATTTCTCCGCATTGCAAGGTGCAATTCGGAAATTTTTTGCTTTTTCCTGCTCCTCTTAGCATGATAAAGAACATTCAAAGAGAGTGAGATGCCAGCTCCTTTCATTCAGTCAGTAGCTTCAATCATTTCTGGTATATGAATAACATGATGTTTTTCAATGGCAAAAATCAATGAATTTTTTAAATGCACAAACAGTAATTTCTCCGCATTGCAAGGTGCAATTCTGAAATTTTTTGCTTTTTCCTGCTCCTCTTAGCATGATAAAGAAGATTCGAAGAGAGTGAGATGCCAGCTCCTTTCATTCAGTCAGTAGCTTCAATCATTTCTGGACGTTTTTCAATGGCAAAAATCAATGAATATTGTAAATGCACAAACAGTAATTTCTCCGCATTGCAAGGTGCAATTCTGAAATTTTTTGCTTTTTCCTGCTCCTCTTAGCATGATAAAGAAGATTCAAAGAGAGTGAGATGCCAGCTCCTTTCATTCAGTCAGTAGCTTCAAACATTTCTGGTATATGAATAACATGATGTTTTTCAATGGCAAAAATCAATGAATATTGTAAATGCACAAACAGTAATTTCTCCGCATTGCAAGGTGCAATTCTGAAATTTTTTGCTTTTTCCTGCTCCTCTTAGCATGATAAAGAAGATTCAAAGAGAGTGAGATGCCAGCTCCTTTCATTCAGTCAGTAGCTTCAATCATTTCTGGACGTTTTTCAATGGCAAAAATCAATGAATATTGTAAATGCACAAACAGTAATTTCTCCGCATTGCAAGGTGCAATTCTGAAATTTTTTGCTTTTTCCTGCTCTTCTTAGCATGATAAAGAAGATTCAAAGAGAGTGAGATGCCAGCTCCTTTCATTCAGTCAGTAGCTTTAATCATTTCTGGACGTTTTTCAATGGCAAAAATCAATGAATATTGTAAATGCACAAACAGTAATTTCTCCGCATTGCAAGGTGTAATTCTGAAATTTTTTGCTTTTTCCTGCTCCTCTTAGCATGATTAATAAGATTCAAAGAGAGTGAGATGCCAGCTCCTTTCATTCAGTCAGTAGCTTCAATCATTTCTGGTATATGAATAACATGATGTTATTCAATGGCAAAAATCAATGAATATTGTAAATGCACAAACAGTAATTTCTCCGCATTGCAAGGTGCAATTCTGAAATTTTTTTGCTTTTTCCTGCTCCTCTTAGCATGATAAAGAAGATTCAAAGAGAGTGAGATGCCAGCTCCTTTCATTCAGTCAGTAGCTTCAATCATTTCTGGACGTTTTTCAATGGCAAAAATCAATGAATATTGTAAATGCACAAACAGTAATTTCTCCGCATTGCAAGGTGCAATTCTGAAATTTTTTGCTTTTTCCTGCTCCTCTTAGCATGATAAAGAAGATTCAAAGAGAGTGAGATGCCAGATCCTTTCATTCAGTCAGTAGCTTCAATCATTTCTGGACGTTTTTCAATGGCAAAAATCAATGAATATTGTAAATGCAGAAACAGTAATTTCTCCGCATTGCAAGGTGCAATTCTGAAATTTTTTGCCTTTTCCTGCTCCTCTTAGCATGATAAAGAAGATTCAAAGAGAGTGAGATGCCAGCTCCTTTCATACAGTCAGTAGCTTCAAACATTTCTGGTATATGAATAACTTGATGTTTTTCAATGGCAAAAATCAATGAATATTGTAAATGCACAAACAGTAATTTCTCCGCATTGCAAGGTGCAATTCTGAAATTTTTTGCTTTTTACTGCTCCTCTTAGCATGATAAAGAAGATTCAAAGAGAGTGAGATGCCAGCTCCTTTCATTCAGTCAGTAGCTTCAATCATTTCTGGATGTTTTTCAATGGCAAAAATCAATGAATATTGTAAATGCACAAACAGTAATTTCTCCGCATTGCAAGGTGCAATTCTGAAATTTTTTGCTTTTTCCTGCTCCTCTTAGCATGATAAAGAAGATTCAAAGAGAGTGAGATGCCAGCTCCTTTCATTCAGTCAGTAGCTTTAATCATTTCTGGACGTTTTTCAATGGCAAAAATCAATGAATATTGTAAATGCACAAACAGTAATTTCTCCGCATTGCAAGGTGTAATTCTGAAATTTTTTGCTTTTTCCTGCTCCTCTTAGCATGATTAATAAGATTCAAAGAGAGTGAGATGCCAGCTCCTTTCATTCAGTCAGCTTCAATCATTTCTGGTATATGAATAACATGATGTTATTCAATGGCAAAAATCAATGAATATTGTAAATGCACAAACAGTAATTTCTCCGCATTGCAAGGTGCAATTCTGAAATTTTTTTGCTTTTTCCTGCTCCTCTTAGCATGATAAAGAAGATTCAAAGAGAGTGAGATGCCAGCTCCTTTCATTCAGTCAGTAGCTTCAATCATTTCTGGACGTTTTTCAATGGCAAAAATCAATGAATATTGTAAATGCACAAACAGTAATTTCTCCGCATTGCAAGGTGCAATTCTGAAATTTTTTGCTTTTTCCTGCTCCTCTTAGCATGATAAAGAAGATTCAAAGAGAGTGAGATGCCAGCTCCTTTCATTCAGTCAGTAGCTTCAATCATTTCTGGACGTTTTTCAATGGCAAAAATCAATGAATATTGTAAATGCAGAAACAGTAATTTCTCCGCATTGCAAGGTGCAATTCTGAATTTTTTTGCCTTTTCCTGCTCCTCTTAGCATGATAAAGAAGATTCAAAGAGAGTGAGATGCCAGCTCCTTTCATTCAGTCAGTAGCTTCAAACATTTCTGGTATATGAATAACTTGATGTTTTTCAATGGCAAAAATCAATGAATATTGTAAATGCACAAACAGTAATTTCTCCGCATTGCAAGGTGCAATTCTGAAATTTTTTGCTTTTTCCTGCTCCTCTTAGCATGATAAAGAAGATTCAAAGAGAGTGAGATGCCAGCTCCTTTCATTCAGTCAGTAGCTTCAATCATTTCTGGTATATGAATAACATGATGTTTTTCAATGGCAAAAATCAATGAATATTGTAAATGCACAAACAGTAATTTCTCCGCATTGCAAGGTGCAATTCTGAAATTTTTTGCTTTTTCCTGCTCCTCTTAGCATGATAAAGAAGACTCAAAGAGAGTGAGATGCCAGCTCCTTTCATTCAGTCAGTAGCTTCAATAATTTCTGGTATATGAATAACATGATGTTTTTCAATGGCAAAAATCAATGAATATTGTAAATGCACAAACAGTAATTTATTCGCATTGCAAGGTGCAATTCTGAAATTTTTTGCTTTTTCCTGCTCCTCTTAGCATGATAAAGAAGATTCAAAGAGAGTGAGATGCCAGCTCCTTTCATTCAGTCAGTAGCTTCAAACATTTCTGGTATATGAATAACATGATGTTTTTCAATGGCAAAAATCAATGAATATTGTAAATGCATAAACAGTAATTTCTCCGCATTGCAAGGTGCAATTCTGAAATTTTTTGCCTTTTCCTGCTCCTCTTAGCATGATAAAGAAGATTCAAAGAGAGTGAGATGCCAGCTCCTTTCATTCAGTCAGTAGCTTCAATCATTTCTGGACGTTTTTCAATGGCAAAAATCAATGAATATTGTAAATGCACAAACAGTAATTTCTCCGCATTGCAAGGTGCAATTCTGAGTTTTTTTGCTTTTTCCTGCTCCTCTTAGCATGATAAAGAAGATTCAAAGAGAGTGAGATGCCAGCTCCTTTCATTCAGTCAGTAGCTTCAAACATTTCTGGTATATGAATAACATGATGTTTTTCAATGACAAAAATCAATGAATATTGTAAATGCACAAACAGTAATTTCTCCGCATTGCAAGGTGCAATTCTGAAGTTTTTTGCTTTTTCCTGCTCCTCTTAGCATGATAAAGAAGATTCAAAGAGAGTGAGATGCCAGCTCCTTTCATTCAGTCAGTAGCTTCAATCATTTCTGGACGTTTTTCAATGGCAAAAATCAATGAATATTGTAAATGCACAAACAGTAATTTCTCCGCATTGCAAGGTGCACTTCTGAAATTTTTTGCTTTTTCCTGCTCCTCTTAGCATGATAAAGAAGATTCAAAGAGAGTGAGATGCCAGCTCCTTTCATTCAGTCAGTAGCTTCAATCATTTCTGGTATATGAATAACATGATGTTTTTCATTGGCAAAAATCAATGAATATTGTAAATGCACAAACAGTAATTTCTCCGCATTGCAAGGTGCAATTCTGAAATTTTTTGCTTTTTCCTGCTCCTCTTAGCATGATAAAGAAGATTCAAAGAGAGTGAGATGCCAGCTCCTTTCATTCAGTCAGTAGCTTCAATCATTTCTGGACGTTTTTCAATGGCAAAAATCAATGAATATTGTAAATGCACAAACAGTAATTTCTCCGCATTGCAAGGTGCAATTCTGAAATTTTTTGCTTTTTCCTGCTCCTCTTAGCATGATAAAGAAGATTCAAAGAGAGTGAGATGCCAGCTCCTTTCATTCAGTCAGTAGCTTCAATCATTTCTGGACGTTTTTCAATGGCAAAAATCAATGAATATTGTAAATGCACAAACAGTAATTTCTCCGCATTGCAAGGTGCAATTCTGAAATTTTTTGCTTTTTCCTGCTCCTCTTAGCATGATAAAGAAGATTCAAAGAGAGTGAGATGCCAGCTCCTTTCATTCAGTCAGTAGCTTCAAACATTTCTGGTATATGAATAACATGATGTTTTTCAATGGCAAAAATCAATGAATATTGTAAATGCACAAACAGTAATTTCTCCGCATTGCAAGGTGCAATTCTGAAATTTTTTGCTTTTTCCTGCTCCTCTTAGCATGATAAAGAAGATTCAAAGAGAGTGAGATGCCAGCTCCTTTCATTCAGTCAGTAGCTTCAATCATTTCTGGACGTTTTTCAATGGCAAAAATCAATGAATATTGTAAATGCACAAACAGTAATTTCTCCGCATTGCAAGGTGCAATTCTGAAATTTTTTGCTTTTTCCTGCTCCTCTTAGCATGATAAAGAAGATTCAAAGAGAGTGAGATGCCAGCTCCTTTCATTCAGTCAGTAGCTTCAAACATTTCTGGTATATGAATAACATGATGTTTTTCAATGGCAAAAATCAATGAATATTGTAAATGCACAAACAGTAATTTCTCCGCATTGCAAGGTGCAATTCTGAAATTTTTTGCTTTTTCCTGCTCCTCTTAGCATGATAAAGAAGATTCAAAGAGAGTGAGATGCCAGCTCCTTTCATTCAGTCAGTAGCTTCAATCATTTCTGGACGTTTTTCAATGGCAAAAATCAATGAATATTGTAAATGCACAAACAGTAATTTCTCCGCATTGCAAGGTGCAATTCTGAAATTTTTTGCTTTTTCCTGCTCCTCTTAGCATGATAAAGAAGATTCAAAGAGAGTGAGATGCCAGCTCCTTTCATTCAGTTAGTAGCTTCAATCATTTCTGGAAGTTTTTCAATGGCAAAAATCAATGAATATTGTAAATGCACAAACAGTAATTTCTACGCATTGCAAGGTGCAATTCTGAAATTTTTTGCTTTTTCCTGCTCCTCTTAGCATGATAAAGAAGATTCAAAGAGAGTGAGATGCCAGCTCCTTTCATTCAGTCAGTAGCTTCAATCATTTCTGGTATATGAATAACATGATGTTTTTCAATGGCAAAAATCAATGAATATTGTAAATGCACAAACAGTAATTTCTCCGCATTGCAAGGTGCAATTCTGAAATTTTTTGCTTTTTCCTGCTCCTCTTAGCATGATAAAGAAGATTCAAAGAGAGTGAGATGCCAGCTCCTTTCATTCAGTCAGTAGCTTCAATCATTTCTGGTATATGAATAACATGATGTTTTTCATTGGCAAAAATCAATGAATATTGTAAATGCACAAACAGTAATTTCTCCGCATTGCAAGGTGCAATTCTGAAATTTTTTGCTTTTTCCTGCTCCTCTTAGCATGATAAAGAAGATTCAAAGAGAGTGAGATGCCAGCTCCTTTCATTCAGTCAGTAGCTTCAATCATTTCTGGACGTTTTTCAATAGCAAAAATCAATGAATATTGTAAATGCACAAACAGCAATTTCTCCGCATTGCAAGGTGCAATTCTGAAATTTTTTGCTTTTTCCTGCTCCTCTTAGCATGATAAAGAAGATTCAAAGAGAGTGAGATGCCAGCTCCTTTCATTCAGTCAGTAGCTTCAAACATTTCTGGTATATGAATAACATGATGTTTTTCAATGGCAAAAATCAATGAATATTGTAAATGCACAAACAGTAATTTCTCCGCATTGCAAGGTGCAATTCTGAAATTTTTTGCTTTTTCCTGCTCCTCTTAGCATGATAAAGAAGATTCAAAGAGAGTGAGATGCCAGCTCCTTTCATTCAGTCAGTAGCTTCAATCATTTCTGGACGTTTTTCAATGGCAAAAATCAATGAATATTGTAAATGCACAAACAGTAATTTCTCCGCATTGCAAGGTGCAATTCTGAAATTTTTTGCTTTTTCCTGCTCCTCTTAGCATGATAAAGAAGATTCAAAGAGAGTGAGATGCCAGCTCCTTCCATTCAGTCAGTAGCTTCAATCATTTCTGGACGTTTTTCAATGGCAAAAATCAATGAATATTGTAAATGCACAAACAGTAATTTCTCCGCATTGCAAGGTGCAATTCTGAAATTTTTTGCTTTTTCCTGCTGCTCTTAGCATGATAAAGAAGATTCAAAGAGAGTGAGATGCCAGCTCCTTTCATTCAGTTAGTAGCTTCAATCATCTCTGGAAGTTTTTCAATGGCAAAAATCAATGAATATTGTAAATGCACAAACAGTAATTTCTCCGCATTGCAAGGTGCAATTCTGAAATTTTTTGCTTTTTCCTGCTCCTCTTAGCATGATAAAGAAGATTCAAAGAGAGTGAGATGCCAGCTCCTTTCATTCAGTCAGTAGCTTCAATCATTTCTGGTATATGAATAACATGATGTTTTTCAATGGCAAAAATCAATGAATATTGTAAATGCACAAACAGTAATTTCTCCGCATTGCAAGGTGCAATTCTGAAATTTTTTGCTTTTTCCTGCTCCTCTTAGCATGATAAAGAAGATTCAAAGAGAGTGAGATGCCAGCTCCTTTCATTCAGTCAGTAGCTTCAAACATTTCTGGTATATGAATAACATGACGTTTTTCAATGACAAAAATCAATGAATATTGTAAATGCACAAACAGTAATTTCTCCGCATTGAAAGGTGCAATTCTGAAATTTTTTGCTTTTTCCTGCTCCTCTTAGCATGATAAAGAAGATTCAAAGAGAGTGAGATGCCAGCTCCTTTCATTCAGTCAGTAGCTTCAATCATTTCTGGACGTTTTTCAATGGCAAAAATCAATGAATATTGTAAATGCACAAACAGTAATTTCTCCGCATTGCAAGGTGCAATTCTGAAATTTTTTGCTTTTTCCTGCTCCTCTTAGCATGATAAAGAAGATTCAAAGAGAGTGAGATGCCAGCTCCTTTCATTCAGTCAGTAGCTTCAATCATTTCTGGTATATGAATAACATGATGTTTTTCATTGGCAAAAATCAATGAATATTGTAAATGCACAAACAGTAATTTCTCCGCATTGCAAGGTGCAATTCTGAAATTTTTTGCTTTTTCCTGCTCCTCTTAGCATGATAAAGAAGATTCAAAGAGAGTGAGATGCCAGCTCCTTTCATTCAGTCAGTAGCTTCAATCATTTCTGGACGTTTTTCAATGGCAAAAATCAATGAATATTGTAAATGCACAAACAGCAATTTCTCCGCATTGCAAGGTGCAATTCTGAAATTTTTTGCTTTTTCCTGCTCCTCTTAGCATGATAAAGAAGATTCAAAGAGAGTGAGATGCCAGCTCCTTTCATTCAGTCAGTAGCTTCAAACATTTCTGGTATATGAATAACATGATGTTTTTCAATGGCAAAAATCAATGAATATTGTAAATGCACAAACAGTAATTTCTCCGCATTGCAAGGTGCAATTCTGAAATTTTTTGCTTTTTCCTGCTCCTCTTAGCATGATAAAGAAGATTCAAAGAGAGTGAGATGCCAGCTCCTTTCATTCAGTCAGTAGCTTCAATCATTTCTGGACGTTTTTCAATGGCAAAAATCAATGAATATTGTAAATGCACAAACAGTAATTTCTCCGCATTGCAAAGTGCAATTCTGAAATTTTTTGCTTTTTCCTGCTCCTCTTAGCATGATAAAGAAGATTCAAAGAGAGTGAGATGCCAGCTCCTTTCATTCAGTCAGTAGCTTCAATCATTTCTGGACGTTTTTCAATGGCAAAAATCAATGAATATTGTAAATGCACAAACAGTAATTTCTCCGCATTGCAAGGTGCAATTCTGAAATTTTTTGCTTTTTCCTGCTCCTCTTAGCATGATAAAGAAGATTCAAAGAGAGTGAGATGCCAGCTCCTTTCATTCAGTCAGTAGCTTCAATCATTTCTGGTATATGAATAACATGATGTTTTTCAATGGCAAAAATCAATGAATATTGTAAATGCACAAACAGTAATTTCTCCGCATTGCAAGGTGCAATTCTGAAATTTTTTGCTTTTTCCTGCTCCTCTTAGCATGATAAAGAAGATTCAAAGAGAGTGAGATGCCAGCTCCTTTCATTCAGTCAGTAGCTTCAATCATTTCTGGACGTTTTTCAATGGCCAAAATCAATGAATATTGTAAATGCACAAACAGTAATTTCACCGCATTGCAAGGTGCAATTCTGAAATTTTTTGCTTTTTCCTGCTCCTCTTAGCATGATAAAGAAGATTCAAAGAGAGTGAGATGCCAGCTCCTTTCATTCAGTCAGTAGCTTCAATCATTTCTGGACGTTTTTCAACGGCAAAAATCAATGAATATTGTAAATGCACAAACAGTAATTTCTCCGCATTGAAAGGTGCAATTCTGAAATTTTTTGCTTTTTCCTGCTCCTCTTAGCATGATAAAGAAGATTCAAAGAGAGTGAGATGCCAGCTCCTTTCATTCAGTCAGTAGCTTCAATCATTTCTGGACATTTTTCAATGGCAAAAATCAATGAATATTGTAAATGCACAAACAGTAATTTCTCCGCATTGCAAGGTGCAATTCTGAAATTTTTTGCTTTTTCCTGCTCCTCTTAGCATGATAAAGAAGATTCAAAGAGAGTGAGATGCCAGCTCCTTTCATTCAGTCAGTAGCTTCAATCATTTCTGGACGTTTTTCAATGGCAAAAATCAATGAATATTGTAAATGCACAAACAGTAATTTCTCCGCATTGCAAGGTGCAATTCTGAAATTTTTTGCTTTTTCCTGCTCCTCTTAGCATGATAAAGAAGATTCAAAGAGAGTGAGATGCCAGCTCCTTTCATTCAGTCAGTAGCTTCAATCATTTCTGGACGTTTTTCAATGGCAAAAATCAATGAATATTGTAAATGCACAAGCAGTAATTTCTCCGCATTGCAAGGTGCAATTCTGAAATTTTTTGCTTTTTCCTGCTCCTCTTAGCATGATAAAGAAGATTCAAAGAGAGTGAGATGCCAGCTCCTTTCATTCAGTCAGTAGCTTCAATCATTTCTGGACGTTTTTCAATGGCAAAAATCAATGAATATTGTAAATGCACAAACAGTAATTTCTCCGCATTGCAAGGTGCAATTCTGAAATTTTTTGCTTTTTCCTGCTCCTCTTAGCATGAAAAAGAAGATTCAAAGAGAGTGAGATGCCAGCTCCTTTCATTCAGTCAGTAGCTTCAATCATTTCTGGTATATGAATAACATGATGTTTTTCAATGGCAAAAATCAATGAATATTGTAAATGCACAAACAGTAATTTCTCCGCATTGCAAGGTGCAATTCTGAATTTTTTTGCTTTTTCCTGCTCCTCTTAGCATGATAAAGAAGATTCAAAGAGAGTGAGATGCCAGCTCCTTTCATTCAGTCAGTAGCTTCAATCATTTCTGGACGTTTTTCAATGGCAAAAATCAATGAATATTGTAAATGCACAAACAGTAATTTCTCCGCATTGCAAGGTGCAATTCTGAAATTTTTTGCTTTTTCCTGCTCCTCTTAACATGATAAAGAACATTCAAAGAGAGTGAGATGCCAGCTCCTTTCATTCAGTCAGTAGCTTCAATCATTTCTGGACGTTTTTCAATGGCAAAAATCAATGAATATTGTAAATGCACAAACAGTAATTTCTCCGCATTGCAAGGTGCAATTCTGAAATTTTTTGCTTTTTCCTGCTCCTCTTAGCATGATAAAGAAGATTCAAAGAGAGTGAGATGCCAGCTCCTTTCATTCAGTCAGTAGCTTCAAACATTTCTGGTATATGAATAACATGATGTTTTTCAATGGCAAAAATCAATGAATATTGTAAATGCACAAACAGTAATTTCTCCGCATTGCAAGGTGCAATTCTGAAATTTTTTGCTTTTTCCTGCTCCTCTTAGCATGATAAAGAAGATTCAAAGAGAGTGAGATGCCAGCTCCTTTCATTCAGTCAGTAGCTTCAATCATTTCTGGACGTTTTTCATTGGCAAAAATCAATGAATATTGTAAATGCACAAACAGTAATTTCTCCGCATTGCAAGGTGCAATTCTGAAATTTTTTGCTTTTTCCTGCTCCTCTTAGCATGATAAAGAAGATTCAAAGAGAGTGAGATGCCAGCTTCTTTCATTCAGTCAGTAGCTTCAAACATTTCTGGTATATGAATAACATGATGTTTTTCAATGGCAAAAATCAATGAATATTGTAAATGCACAAACAGTAATTTCTCCGCATTGCAAGGTGCAATTCTGAAATTTTTTGCTTTTTCCTGCTCCTCTTAGCATGATAAAGAAGATTCAAAGAGAGTGAGATGCCAGCTCCTTTCATTCAGTCAGTAGCTTCAAACATTTCTGGACGTTTTTCAATGGCAAAAATCAATGAATATTGTAAATGCACAAACAGTAATTTCTCCGCATTGCAAGGTGCAATTCTGAAATTTTTTGCTTTTTCCTGCTCCTCTTAGCATGATAAAGAAGATTCAAAGAAAGTGAGATGCCAGCTCCTTTCATTCAGTCAGTAGCTTCAATCATTTCTGGACGTTTTTCAATGGCAAAAATCAATGAATATTGTAAATGCACAAACAGTAATTTCTCCGCATTGCAAGGTGCAATTCTGAAATTTTTTGCTTTTTCCTGCTCCTCTTAGCATGATAAAGAAGATTCAAAGAGAGTGAGATGCCAGCTCCTTTCATTCAGTCAGTAGCTTCAATCATTTCTGGTATATGAATAACATGATGTTTTTCATTGGCAAAAATCAATGAATATTGTAAATGCACAAACAGTAATTTCTCCGCATTGCAAGGTGCAATTCTGAAATTTTTTGCTTTTTCCTGCTCCTCTTAGCATGATAAAGAAGATTCAAAGAGAGTGAGATGCCAGCTCCTTTCATTCAGTCAGTAGCTTCAATCATTTCTGGACGTTTTTCAATGGCAAAAATCAATGAATATTGTAAATGCACAAACAGCAATTTCTCCGCATTGCAAGGTGCAATTCTGAAATTTTTTGCTTTTTCCTGCTCCTCTTAGCATGATAAAGAAGATTCAAAGAGAGTGAGATGCCAGCTCCTTTCATTCAGTCAGTAGCTTCAAACATTTCTGGTATATGAATAACATGATGTTTTTCAATGGCAAAAATCAATGAATATTGTAAATGCACAAACAGTAATTTCTCCGCATTGCAAGGTGCAATTCTGAAATTTTTTGCTTTTTCCTGCTCCTCTTAGCATGATAAAGAAGATTCAAAGAGAGTGAGATGCCAGCTCCTTTCATTCAGTCAGTAGCTTCAATCATTTCTGGACGTTTTTCAATGGCAAAAATCAATGAATATTGTAAATGCACAAACAGTAATTTCTCCGCATTGCAAAGTGCAATTCTGAAATTTTTTGCTTTTTCCTGCTCCTCTTAGCATGATAAAGAAGATTCAAAGAGAGTGAGATGCCAGCTCCTTTCATTCAGTCAGTAGCTTCAATCATTTCTGGACGTTTTTCAATGGCAAAAATCAATGAATATTGTAAATGCACAAACAGTAATTTCTCCGCATTGCAAGGTGCAATTCTGAAATTTTTTGCTTTTTCCTGCTCCTCTTAGCATGATAAAGAAGATTCAAAGAGAGTGAGATGCCAGCTCCTTTCATTCAGTCAGTAGCTTCAATCATTTCTGGTATATGAATAACATGATGTTTTTCAATGGCAAAAATCAATGAATATTGTAAATGCACAAACAGTAATTTCTCCGCATTGCAAGGTGCAATTCTGAAATTTTTTGCTTTTTCCTGCTCCTCTTAGCATGATAAAGAAGATTCAAAGAGAGTGAGATGCCAGCTCCTTTCATTCAGTCAGTAGCTTCAATCATTTCTGGACGTTTTTCAATGGCCAAAATCAATGAATATTGTAAATGCACAAACAGTAATTTCACCGCATTGCAAGGTGCAATTCTGAAATTTTTTGCTTTTTCCTGCTCCTCTTAGCATGATAAAGAAGATTCAAAGAGAGTGAGATGCCAGCTCCTTTCATTCAGTCAGTAGCTTCAATCATTTCTGGACGTTTTTCAACGGCAAAAATCAATGAATATTGTAAATGCACAAACAGTAATTTCTCCGCATTGAAAGGTGCAATTCTGAAATTTTTTGCTTTTTCCTGCTCCTCTTAGCATGATAAAGAAGATTCAAAGAGAGTGAGATGCCAGCTCCTTTCATTCAGTCAGTAGCTTCAATCATTTCTGGACATTTTTCAATGGCAAAAATCAATGAATATTGTAAATGCACAAACAGTAATTTCTCCGCATTGCAAGGTGCAATTCTGAAATTTTTTGCTTTTTCCTGCTCCTCTTAGCATGATAAAGAAGATTCAAAGAGAGTGAGATGCCAGCTCCTTTCATTCAGTCAGTAGCTTCAATCATTTCTGGACGTTTTTCAATGGCAAAAATCAATGAATATTGTAAATGCACAAACAGTAATTTCTCCGCATTGCAAGGTGCAATTATGAAATTTTTTGCTTTTTCCTGCTTCTCTTAGCATGATAAAGAAGATTCAAAGAGAGTGAGATGCCAGCTCCTTTCATTCAGTCAGTAGCTTCAATCATTTCTGGACGTTTTTCAATGGCAAAAATCAATGAATATTGTAAATGCACAAGCAGTAATTTCTCCGCATTGCAAGGTGCAATTCTGAAATTTTTTGCTTTTTCCTGCTCCTCTTAGCATGATAAAGAAGATTCAAAGAGAGTGAGATGCCAGCTCCTTTCATTCAGTCAGTATCTTCAATCATTTCTGGACGTTTTTCAATGGCAAAAATCAATGAATATTGTAAATGCACAAACAGTAATTTCTCCGCATTGCAAGGTGCAATTCTGAAATTTTTTGCTTTTTCCTGCTCCTCTTAGCATGAAAAAGAAGATTCAAAGAGAGTGAGATGCCAGCTCCTTTCATTCAGTCAGTAGCTTCAATCATTTCTGGTATATGAATAACATGATGTTTTTCAATGGCAAAAATCAATGAATATTGTAAATGCACAAACAGTAATTTCTCCGCATTGCAAGGTGCAATTCTGAATTTTTTTGCTTTTTCCTGCTCCTCTTAGCATGATAAAGAAGATTCAAAGAGAGTGAGATGCCAGCTCCTTTCATTCAGTCAGTATCTTCAATCATTTCTGGACGTTTTTCAATGGCAAAAATCAATGAATATTGTAAATGCACAAACAGTAATTTCTCCGCATTGCAAGGTGCAATTCTGAAATTTTTTGCTTTTTCCTGCTCCTCTTAGCATGAAAAAGAAGATTCAAAGAGAGTGAGATGCCAGCTCCTTTCATTCAGTCAGTAGCTTCAATCATTTCTGGTATATGAATAACATGATGTTTTTCAATGGCAAAAATCAATGAATATTGTAAATGCACAAACAGTAATTTCTCCGCATTGCAAGGTGCAATTCTGAATTTTTTTGCTTTTTCCTGCTCCTCTTAGCATGATAAAGAAGATTCAAAGAGAGTGAGATGCCAGCTCCTTTCATTCAGTCAGTAGCTTCAATCATTTCTGGACGTTTTTCAATGGCAAAAATCAATGAATATTGTAAATGCACAAACAGTAATTTCTCCGCATTGCAAGGTGCAATTCTGAAATTTTTTGCTTTTTCCTGCTCCTCTTAGCATGATAAAGAAGATTCAAAGAGAGTGAGATGCCAGCTCCTTTCATTTAGTCAGTAGCTTCAAACATTTCTGGTATATGAATAACATGATGTTTTTCAATGGCAAAAATCAATGAATATTGTAAATGCACAAACAGTAATTTCTCCGCATTGCAAGGTGCAATTCTGAAATTTTTTGCTTTTTCCTGCTCCTCTTAGCATGATAAAGAAGATTCAAAGAGAGTGAGATGCCAGCTCCTTTCATTCAGTCAGTAGCTTCAATCATTTCTGGACGTTTTTCATTGGCAAAAATCAATGAATATTGTAAATGCACAAACAGTAATTTCTCCGCATTGCAAGGTGCAATTCTGAAATTTTTTGCTTTTTCCTGCTCCTCTTAGCATGATAAAGAAGATTCAAAGAGAGTGAGATGCCAGCTTCTTTCATTCAGTCAGTAGCTTCAAACATTTCTGGTATATGAATAACATGATGTTTTTCAATGGCAAAAATCAATGAATATTGTAAATGCACAAACAGTAATTTCTCCGCATTGCAAGGTGCAATTCTGAAATTTTTTGCTTTTTCCTGCTCCTCTTAGCATGATAAAGAAGATTCAAAGAGAGTGAGATGCCAGCTCCTTTCATTCAGTCAGTAGCTTCAAACATTTCTGGACGTTTTTCAATGGCAAAAATCAATGAATATTGTAAATGCACAAACAGTAATTTCTCCGCATTGCAAGGTGCAATTCTGAAATTTTTTGCTTTTTCCTGCTCCTCTTAGCATGATAAAGAAGATTCAAAGAAAGTGAGATGCCAGCTCCTTTCATTCAGTCAGTAGCTTCAATCATTTCTGGACGTTTTTCAATGGCAAAAATCAATGAATATTGTAAATGCACAAACAGTAATTTCTCCGCATTGCAAGGTGCAATTCTGAAATTTTTTGCTTTTTCCTGCTCCTCTTAGCATGATAAAGAAGATTCAAAGAGAGTGAGATGCCAGCTCCTTTCATTCAGTCAGTAGCTTCAATCATTTCTGGACGTTTTTCAATGGCAAAAATCAATGAATATTGTAAATGCACAAACAGTAATTTCTCCGCATTGCAAGGTGCAATTCTGAAATTTTTTGCTTTTTCCTGCTCCTCTTAGCATGATAAAGATTCAAAGAGAGTGAGATGCCAGCTCCTTTCATTCAGTCAGTAGCTTCAAACATTTCTGGTATATGAATAACATGATGTTTTTCAATGGCAAAAATCAATGAATATTGTAAATGCACAAACAGTAATTTCTCCACATTGCAAGGTGCAATTCTGAAATTTTTTGCTTTTTCCTGCTCCTCTTAGCATGATAAAGAAGATTCAAAGAGAGTGAGATGCCAGCTCCTTTCATTCAGTCAGTAGCTTCAATCATTTCTGGACGTTTTTCAATGGCAAAAATCAATGAATATTGTAAATGCACAAACAGTAATTTCTCCGCATTGCAAGGTGCAATTCTGAAATTTTTTGCTTTTTCCTGCTCCTCTTAGCATGATAAAGAAGATTCAAAGAGAGTGAGATGCCAGCTCCTTTCATTCAGTCAGTAGCTTCAAACATTTCTGGTATATGAATAACATGATGTTTTTCAATGGCAAAAATCAATGAATATTGTAAATGCACAAACAGTAATTTCTCCGCATTGCAAGGTGCAATTCTGAAATTTTTTGCTTTTTCCTGCTCCTCTTAGCATGATAAAGAAGATTCAAAGAGAGTGAGATGCCAGCTCCTTTCATTCAGTCAGTAGCTTCAATCATTTCTGGACGTTTTTCAATGGCAAAAATCAATGAATATTGTAAATGCACAAACAGTAATTTCTCCGCATTGCAAGGTGCAATTCTGAAATTTTTTGCTTTTTCCTGCTCCTCTTAGCATGATAAAGAAGATTCAAAGAGAGTGAGATGCCAGCTCCTTTCATTCAGTCAGTAGCTTCAATCATTTCTGGATGTTTTTCAATGGCAAAAATCAATGAATATTGTAAATGCACAAACAGTAATTTCTCCGCATTGCAAGGTGCAATTCTGAAATTTTTTGCTTTTTCCTGCTCCTCTTAGCATGATAAAGAAGATTCAAAGAGAGTGAGATGCCAGCTCCTTTCATTCAGTCAGTAGCTTCAAACATTTCTGGTATATGAATAACATGATGTTTTTCAATGGCAAAAATCAATGAATATTGTAAATGCACAAACAGTAATTTCTCCGCATTGCAAGGTGCAATTCTGAAATTTTTTGCTTTTTCCTGCTCCTCTTAGCATGATAAAGAAGATTCAAAGAGAGTGAGATGCCAGCTCCTTTCATTCAGTCAGTACCTTCAATCATTTCTGGACGTTTTTCAATGGCAAAAATCAATGAATATTGTAAATGCACAAACAGTAATTTCTCCGCATTGCAAGGTGCAATTCTGAAATTTTTTGCTTTTTCCTGCTCCTCTTAGCATGATAAAGAAGATTCAAAGAGAGTGAGATGCCAGCTCCTTTCATTCAGTCAGTAGCTTCAAACATTTCTGGTATATGAATAACATGATGTTTTTCAATGGCAAAAATCAATGAATATTGTAAATGAACAAACAGTAATTTCTCCGCATTGCAAGGTGCAATTCTGAAATTTTTTGCTTTTTCCTGCTCCTCTTAGCATGATAAAGAAGATTCAAAGAGAGTGAGATGCCAGCTCCTTTCATTCAGTCAGTAGCTTCAATCATTTCTGGACGTTTTTCAATGGCAAAAATCAATGAATATTGTAAATGCACAAACAGTAATTTCTCCGCATTGCAAGGTGCAATTCTGAAATTTTTTGCTTTTTCCTGCTCCTCTTAGCATGATAAAGAAGATTCAAAGAGAGTGAGATGCCAGCTCCTTTCATTCAGTCAGTAGCTTCAATCATTTCTGGATGTTTTTCAATGGCAAAAATCAATGAATATTGTAAATGCACAAACAGTAATTTCTCCGCATTGCAAGGTGCAATTCTGAAATTTTTTGCTTTTTCCTGCTCCTCTTAGCATGAAAAAGAAGATTCAAAGAGAGTGAGATGCCAGCTCCTTTCATTCAGTCAGTAGCTTCAATCATTTCTGGTATATGAATAACATGATGTTTTTCAATGGCAAAAATCAATGAATATTGTAAATGCACAAACAGTAATTTCTCCGCATTGCAAGGTGCAATTCTGAATTTTTTTGCTTTTTCCTGCTCCTCTTAGCATGATAAAGAAGATTCAAAGAGAGTGAGATGCCAGCTCCTTTCACTCAGTCAGTAGCTTCAATCATTTCTGGACGTTTTTCAATGGCAAAAATCAATGAATATTGTAAATGCACAAACAGTAATTTCTCCGCATTGCAAGGTGCAATTCTGAAATTTTTTGCTTTTTCCTGCTCCTCTTAGCATGATAAAGAAGATTCAAAGAGAGTGAGATGCCAGCTCCTTTCATTCAGTCAGTAGCTTCAAACATTTCTGGTATATGAATAACATGATGTTTTTCAATGGCAAAAATCAATGAATATTGTAAATGCACAAACAGTAATTTCTCCGCATTGCAAGGTGCAATTCTGAAATTTTTTGCTTTTTCCTGCTCCTCTTAGCATGATAAAGAAGATTCAAAGAGAGTGAGATGCCAGCTCCTTTCATTCAGTCAGTAGCTTCAATCATTTCTGGACGTTTTTCATTGGCAAAAATCAATGAATATTGTAAATGCACAAACAGTAATTTCTCCGCATTGCAAGGTGCAATTCTGAAATTTTTTGCTTTTTCCTGCTCCTCTTAGCATGATAAAGAAGATTCAAAGAGAGTGAGATGCCAGCTTCTTTCATTCAGTCAGTAGCTTCAAACATTTCTGGTATATGAATAACATGATGTTTTTCAATGGCAAAAATCAATGAATATTGTAAATGCACAAACAGTAATTTCTCCGCATTGCAAGGTGCAATTCTGAAATTTTTTGCTTTTTCCTGCTCCTCTTAGCATGATAATGAAGATTCAAAGAGAGTGAGATGCCAGCTCCTTTCATTCAGTCAGTAGCTTCAATCATTTCTGGACGTTTTTCAATGGCAAAAATCAATGAATATTGTAAATGCACAAACAGTAATTTCTCCGCATTGCAAGGTGCAATTCTGAAATTTTTTGCTTTTTCCTGCTCCTCTTAGCATGATAAAGAAGATTCAAAGAGAGTGAGATGCCAGCTCCTTTCATTCAGTCAGTAGCTTCAATCATTTCTGGACGTTTTTCAATGGCAAAAATCAATGAATATTGTAAATGCACAAACAGTAATTTCTCCGCATTGCAAGGTGCAATTCTGAAATTTTTTGCTTTTTCCTGCTCCTCTTAGCATGATAAAGAAGATTCAAAGAGAGTGAGATGCCAGCTCCTTTCATTCAGTCAGTAGCTTCAATCATTTCTGGACGTTTTTCAATGGCAAAAATCAATGAATATTGTAAATGCACAAACAGTAATTTCTCCGCATTGCAAGGTGCAATTCTGAAATTTTTTGCTTTTTCCTGCTCCTCTTAGCATGATAAAGAAGATTCAAAGAGAGTGAGATGCCAGCTCCTTTCATTCAGTCAGTAGCTTCAAACATTTCTGGTATATGAATAACATGATGTTTTTCAATGGCAAAAATCAATGAATATTGTAAATGCACAAACAGTAATTTCTCCGCATTGCAAGGTGCAATTCTGAAATTTTTTGCTTTTTCCTGCTCCTCTTAGCATGATAAAGAAGATTCAAAGAGAGTGAGATGCCAGCTCCTTTCATTCAGTCAGTAGCTTCAATCATTTCTGGATGTTTTTCAATGGCAAAAATCAATGAATATTGTAAATGCACAAACAGTAATTTCTCCGCATTGCAAGGTGCAATTCTGAAATTTTTTGCTTTTTCCTGCTCCTCTTAGCATGAAAAAGAAGATTCAAAGAGAGTGAGATGCCAGCTCCTTTCATTCAGTCAGTAGCTTCAATCATTTCTGGTATATGAATAACATGATGTTTTTCAATGGCAAAAATCAATGAATATTGTAAATGCACAAACAGTAATTTCTCCGCATTGCAAGGTGCAATTCTGAATTTTTTTGCTTTTTCCTGCTCCTCTTAGCATGATAAAGAAGATTCAAAGAGAGTGAGATGCCAGCTCCTTTCATTCAGTCAGTAGCTTCAATCATTTCTGGACGTTTTTCAATGGCAAAAATCAATGAATATTGTAAATGCACAAACAGTAATTTCTCCGCATTGCAAGGTGAAATTCTGAAATTTTTTGCTTTTTCCTGCTCCTCTTAGCATGATAAAGAAGATTCAAAGAGAGTGAGATGCCAGCTCCTTTCATTCAGTCAGTAGCTTCAAACATTTCTGGTATATGAATAACATGATGTTTTTCAATGGCAAAAATCAATGAATATTGTAAATGCACAAACAGTAATTTCTCCGCATTGCAAGGTGCAATTCTGAAATTTTTTGCTTTTTCCTGCTCCTCTTAGCATGATAAAGAAGATTCAAAGAGAGTGAGATGCCAGCTCCTTTCATTCAGTCAGTAGCTTCAATCATTTCTGGACGTTTTTCATTGGCAAAAATCAATGAATATTGTAAATGCACAAACAGTAATTTCTCCGCATTGCAAGGTGCAATTCTGAAATTTTTTGCTTTTTCCTGCTCCTCTTAGCATGATAAAGAAGATTCAAAGAGAGTGAGATGCCAGCTCCTTTCATTCAGTCAGTAGCTTCAAACATTTCTGGTATATGAATAACATGATGTTTTTCAATGGCAAAAATCAATGAATATTGTAAATGCACAAACAGTAATTTCTCCGCATTGCAAGGTGCAATTCTGAAATTTTTTGCTTTTTCCTGCTCCTCTTAGCATGATAAAGAAGATTCAAAGAGAGTGAGATGCCAGCTCCTTTCATTCAGTCAGTAGCTTCAATCATTTCTGGACGTTTTTCATTGGCAAAAATCAATGAATATTGTAAATGCACAAACAGTAATTTCTCCGCATTGCAAGGTGCAATTCTGAAATTTTTTGCTTTTTCCTGCTCCTCTTAGCATGATAAAGAAGATTCAAAGAGAGTGAGATGCCAGCTTCTTTCATTCAGTCAGTAGCTTCAAACATTTCTGGTATATGAATAACATGATGTTTTTCAATGGCAAAAATCAATGAATATTGTAAATGCACAAACAGTAATTTCTCCGCATTGCAAGGTGCAATTCTGAAATTTTTTGCTTTTTCCTGCTCCTCTTAGCATGATAAAGAAGATTCAAAGAGAGTGAGATGCCAGCTCCTTTCATTCAGTCAGTAGCTTCAATCATTTCTGGACGTTTTTCAATGGCAAAAATCAATGAATATTGTAAATGCACAAACAGTAATTTCTCCGCATTGCAAGGTGCAATTCTGAAATTTTTTGCTTTTTCCTGCTCCTCTTAGCATGATAAAGAAGATTCAAAGAAAGTGAGATGCCAGCTCCTTTCATTCAGTCAGTAGCTTCAATCATTTCTGGACGTTTTTCAATGGCAAAAATCAATGAATATTGTAAATGCACAAACAGTAATTTCTCCGCATTGCAAGGTGCAATTCTGAAATTTTTTGCTTTTTCCTGCTCCTCTTAGCATGATAAAGAAGATTCAAAGAGAGTGAGATGCCAGCTCCTTTCATTCAGTCAGTAGCTTCAATCATTTCTGGACGTTTTTCAATGGCAAAAATCAATGAATATTGTAAATGCACAAACAGTAATTTCTCCGCATTGCAAGGTGCAATTCTGAAATTTTTTGTTTTTCCTGCTCCTCTTAGCATGATAAAGAAGATTCAAAGAGAGTGAGATGCCAGCTCCTTTTATTCAGTCAGTAGCTTCAAACATTTCTGGTATATGAATAACATGATGTTTTTCAATGGCAAAAATCAATGAATATTGTAAATGCACAAACAGTAATTTCTCCACATTGCAAGGTGCAATTCTGAAATTTTTTGCTTTTTCCTGCTCCTCTTAGCATGATAAAGAAGATTCAAAGAGAGTGAGATGCCAGCTCCTTTCATTCAGTCAGTAGCTTCAATCATTTCTGGACGTTTTTCAATGGCAAAAATCAATGAATATTGTAAATGCACAAACAGTAATTTCTCCGCATTGCAAGGTGCAATTCTGAAATTTTTTGCTTTTTCCTGCTCCTCTTAGCATGATAAAGAAGATTCAAAGAGAGTGAGATGCCAGCTCCTTTCATTCAGTCAGTAGCTTCAAACATTTCTGGTATATGAATAACATGATGTTTTTCAATGGCAAAAATCAATGAATATTGTAAATGCACAAACAGTAATTTCTCCGCATTGCAAGGTGCAATTCTGAAATTTTTTGCTTTTTCCTGCTCCTCTTAGCATGATAAAGAAGATTCAAAGAGAGTGAGATGCCAGCTCCTTTCATTCAGTCAGTAGCTTCAATCATTTCTGGACGTTTTTCAATGGCAAAAATCAATGAATATTGTAAATGCACAAACAGTAATTTCTCCGCATTGCAAGGTGCAATTCTGAAATTTTTTGCTTTTTCCTGCTCCTCTTAGCATGATAAAGAAGATTCAAAGAAAGTGAGATGCCAGCTCCTTTCATTCAGTCAGTAGCTTCAATCATTTCTGGACGTTTTTCAATGGCAAAAATCAATGAATATTGTAAATGCACAAACAGTAATTTCTCCGCATTGCAAGGTGCAATTCTGAAATTTTTTGCTTTTTCCTGCTCCTCTTAGCATGATAAAGAAGATTCAAAGAGAGTGAGATGCCAGCTCCTTTCATTCAGTCAGTAGCTTCAATCATTTCTGGACGTTTTTCAATGGCAAAAATCAATGAATATTGTAAATGCACAAACAGTAATTTCTCCGCATTGCAAGGTGCAATTCTGAAATTTTTTGCTTTTTCCTGCTCCTCTTAGCATGATAAAGAAGATTCAAAGAGAGTGAGATGCCAGCTCCTTTCATTCAGTCAGTAGCTTCAAACATTTCTGGTATATGAATAACATGATGTTTTTCAATGGCAAAAATCAATGAATATTGTAAATGCACAAACAGTAATTTCTCCGCATTGCAAGGTGCAATTCTGAAATTTTTTGCTTTTTCCTGCTCCTCTTAGCATGATAAAGAAGATTCAAAGAGAGTGAGATGCCAGCTCCTTTCATTCAGTCAGTAGCTTCAATCATTTCTGGATGTTTTTCAATGGCAAAAATCAATGAATATTGTAAATGCACAAACAGTAATTTCTCCGCATTGCAAGGTGCAATTCTGAAATTTTTTGCTTTTTCCTGCTCCTCTTAGCATGAAAAAGAAGATTCAAAGAGAGTGAGATGCCAGCTCCTTTCATTCAGTCAGTAGCTTCAATCATTTCTGGTATATGAATAACATGATGTTTTTCAATGGCAAAAATCAATGAATATTGTAAATGCACAAACAGTAATTTCTCCGCATTGCAAGGTGCAATTCTGAATTTTTTTGCTTTTTCCTGCTCCTCTTAGCATGATAAAGAAGATTCAAAGAGAGTGAGATGCCAGCTCCTTTCATTCAGTCAGTAGCTTCAATCATTTCTGGACGTTTTTCAATGGCAAAAATCAATGAATATTGTAAATGCACAAACAGTAATTTCTCCGCATTGCAAGGTGAAATTCTGAAATTTTTTGCTTTTTCCTGCTCCTCTTAGCATGATAAAGAAGATTCAAAGAGAGTGAGATGCCAGCTCCTTTCATTCAGTCAGTAGCTTCAAACATTTCTGGTATATGAATAACATGATGTTTTTCAATGGCAAAAATCAATGAATATTGTAAATGCACAAACAGTAATTTCTCCGCATTGCAAGGTGCAATTCTGAAATTTTTTGCTTTTTCCTGCTCCTCTTAGCATGATAAAGAAGATTCAAAGAGAGTGAGATGCCAGCTCCTTTCATTCAGTCAGTAGCTTCAATCATTTCTGGACGTTTTTCATTGGCAAAAATCAATGAATATTGTAAATGCACAAACAGTAATTTCTCCGCATTGCAAGGTGCAATTCTGAAATTTTTTGCTTTTTCCTGCTCCTCTTAGCATGATAAAGAAGATTCAAAGAGAGTGAGATGCCAGCTCCTTTCATTCAGTCAGTAGCTTCAAACATTTCTGGTATATGAATAACATGATGTTTTTCAATGGCAAAAATCAATGAATATTGTAAATGCACAAACAGTAATTTCTCCGCATTGCAAGGTGCAATTCTGAAATTTTTTGCTTTTTCCTGCTCCTCTTAGCATGATAAAGAAGATTCAAAGAGAGTGAGATGCCAGCTCCTTTCATTCAGTCAGTAGCTTCAATCATTTCTGGACGTTTTTCATTGGCAAAAATCAATGAATATTGTAAATGCACAAACAGTAATTTCTCCGCATTGCAAGGTGCAATTCTGAAATTTTTTGCTTTTTCCTGCTCCTCTTAGCATGATAAAGAAGATTCAAAGAGAGTGAGATGCCAGCTTCTTTCATTCAGTCAGTAGCTTCAAACATTTCTGGTATATGAATAACATGATGTTTTTCAATGGCAAAAATCAATGAATATTGTAAATGCACAAACAGTAATTTCTCCGCATTGCAAGGTGCAATTCTGAAATTTTTTGCTTTTTCCTGCTCCTCTTAGCATGATAAAGAAGATTCAAAGAGAGTGAGATGCCAGCTCCTTTCATTCAGTCAGTAGCTTCAATCATTTCTGGACGTTTTTCAATGGCAAAAATCAATGAATATTGTAAATGCACAAACAGTAATTTCTCCGCATTGCAAGGTGCAATTCTGAAATTTTTTGCTTTTTCCTGCTCCTCTTAGCATGATAAAGAAGATTCAAAGAAAGTGAGATGCCAGCTCCTTTCATTCAGTCAGTAGCTTCAATCATTTCTGGACGTTTTTCAATGGCAAAAATCAATGAATATTGTAAATGCACAAACAGTAATTTCTCCACATTGCAAGGTGCAATTCTGAAATTTTTTGCTTTTTCCTGCTCCTCTTAGCATGATAAAGAAGATTCAAAGAGAGTGAGATGCCAGCTCCTTTCATTCAGTCAGTAGCTTCAATCATTTCTGGACGTTTTTCAATGGCAAAAATCAATGAATATTGTAAATGCACAAACAGTAATTTCTCCGCATTGCAAGGTGCAATTCTGAAATTTTTTGTTTTTCCTGCTCCTCTTAGCATGATAAAGAAGATTCAAAGAGAGTGAGATGCCAGCTCCTTTTATTCAGTCAGTAGCTTCAAACATTTCTGGTATATGAATAACATGATGTTTTTCAATGGCAAAAATCAATGAATATTGTAAATGCACAAACAGTAATTTCTCCACATTGCAAGGTGCAATTCTGAAATTTTTTGCTTTTTCCTGCTCCTCTTAGCATGATAAAGAAGATTCAAAGAGAGTGAGATGCCAGCTCCTTTCATTCAGTCAGTAGCTTCAATCATTTCTGGACGTTTTTCAATGGCAAAAATCAATGAATATTGTAAATGCACAAACAGTAATTTCTCCGCATTGCAAGGTGCAATTCTGAAATTTTTTGCTTTTTCCTGCTCCTCTTAGCATGATAAAGAAGATTCAAAGAGAGTGAGATGCCAGCTCCTTTCATTCAGTCAGTAGCTTCAAACATTTCTGGTATATGAATAACATGATGTTTTTCAATGGCAAAAATCAATGAATATTGTAAATGCACAAACAGTAATTTCTCCGCATTGCAAGGTGCAATTCTGAAATTTTTTGCTTTTTCCTGCTCCTCTTAGCATGATAAAGAAGATTCAAAGAGAGTGAGATGCCAGCTCCTTTCATTCAGTCAGTAGCTTCAATCATTTCTGGACGTTTTTCAATGGCAAAAATCAATGAATATTGTAAATGCACAAACAGTAATTTCTCCGCATTGCAAGGTGCAATTCTGAAATTTTTTGCTTTTTCCTGCTCCTCTTAGCATGATAAAGAAGATTCAAAGAGAGTGAGATGCCAGCTCCTTTCATTCAGTCAGTAGCTTCAATCATTTCTGGATGTTTTTCAATGGCAAAAATCAATGAATATTGTAAATGCACAAACAGTAATTTCTCCGCATTGCAAGGTGCAATTCTGAAATTTTTTTGCTTTTTCCTGCTCCTCTTAGCATGATAAAGAAGATTCAAAGAGAGTGAGATGCCAGCTCCTTTCATTCAGTCAGTAGCTTCAAACATTTCTGGTATATGAATAACATGATGTTTTTCAATGGCAAAAATCAATGAATATTGTAAATGCACAAACAGTAATTTCTCCGCATTGCAAGGTGCAATTCTGAAATTTTTTGCTTTTTCCTGCTCCTCTTAGCATGATAAAGAAGATTCAAAGAGAGTGCGATGCCAGCTCCTTTCATTCAGTCAGTACCTTCAATCATTTCTGGACGTTTTTCAATGGCAAAAATCAATGAATATTGTAAATGCACAAACAGTAATTTCTCCGCATTGCAAGGTGCAATTCTGAAATTTTTTGCTTTTTCCTGCTCCTCTTAGCATGATAAAGAAGATTCAAAGAGAGTGAGATGCCAGCTCCTTTCATTCAGTCAGTAGCTTCAAACATTTCTGGTATATGAATAACATGATGTTTTTCAATGGCAAAAATCAATGAATATTGTAAATGCACAAACAGTAATTTCTCCGCATTGCAAGGTGCAATTCTGAAATTTTTTGCTTTTTCCTGCTCCTCTTAGCATGATAAAGAAGATTCAAAGAGAGTGAGATGCCAGCTCCTTTCATTCAGTCAGTAGCTTCAATCATTTCTGGACGTTTTTCAATGGCAAAAATCAATGAATATTGTAAATGCACAAACAGTAATTTCTCCGCATTGCAAGGTGCAATTCTGAAATTTTTTGCTTTTTCCTGCTCCTCTTAGCATGATAAAGAAGATTCAAAGAGAGTGAGATGCCAGCTCCTTTCATTCAGTCAGTAGCTTCAATCATTTCTGGATGTTTTTCAATGGCAAAAATCAATGAATATTGTAAATGCACAAACAGTAATTTCTCCGCATTGCAAGGTGCAATTCTGAAATTTTTTGCTTTTTCCTGCTCCTCTTAGCATGAAAAAGAAGATTCAAAGAGAGTGAGATGCCAGCTCCTTTCATTCAGTCAGTAGCTTCAATCATTTCTGGTATATGAATAACATGATGTTTTTCAATGGCAAAAATCAATGAATATTGTAAATGCACAAACAGTAATTTCTCCGCATTGCAAGGTGCAATTCTGAAATTTTTTGCTTTTTCCTGCTCCTCTTAGCATGATAAAGAAGATTCAAAGAGAGTGAGATGCCAGCTCCTTTCATTCAGTCAGTACCTTCAATCATTTCTGGACGTTTTTCAATGGCAAAAATCAATGAATATTGTAAATGCACAAACAGTAATTTCTCCGCATTGCAAGGTGCAATTCTGAAATTTTTTGCTTTTTCCTGCTCCTCTTAGCATGATAAAGAAGATTCAAAGAGAGTGAGATGCCAGCTCCTTTCATTCAGTCAGTAGCTTCAAACATTTCTGGTATATGAATAACATGATGTTTTTCAATGGCAAAAATCAATGAATATTGTAAATGCACAAACAGTAATTTCTCCGCATTGCAAGGTGCAATTCTGAAATTTTTTGCTTTTTCCTGCTCCTCTTAGCATGATAAAGAAGATTCAAAGAGAGTGAGATGCCAGCTCCTTTCATTCAGTCAGTAGCTTCAATCATTTCTGGACGTTTTTCAATCGCAAAAATCAATGAATATTGTAAATGCACAAACAGTAATTTCTCCGCATTGCAAGGTGCAATTCTGAAATTTTTTGCTTTTTCCTGCTCCTCTTAGCATGATAAAGAAGATTCAAAGAGAGTGAGATGCCAGCTCCTTTAATTCAGTCAGTAGCTTCAATCATTTCTGGATGTTTTTCAATGGCAAAAATCAATGAATATTGTAAATGCACAAACAGTAATTTCTCCGCATTGCAAGGTGCAATTCTGAAATTTTTTGCTTTTTCCTGCTCCTCTTAGCATGAAAAAGAAGATTCAAAGAGAGTGAGATGCCAGCTCCTTTCATTCAGTCAGTAGCTTCAATCATTTCTGGTATATGAATAACATGATGTTTTTCAATGGCAAAAATCAATGAATATTGTAAATGCACAAACAGTAATTTCTCCGCATTGCAAGGTGCAATTCTGAATTTTTTTGCTTTTTCCTGCTCCTCTTAGCATGATAAAGAAGATTCAAAGAGAGTGAGATGCCAGCTCCTTTCATTCAGTCAGTAGCTTCAATCATTTCTGGACGTTTTTCAATGGCAAAAATCAATGAATATTGTAAATGCACAAACAGTAATTTCTCCGCATTGCAAGGTGCAATTCTGAAATTTTTTGCTTTTTCCTGCTCCTCTTAGCATGATAAAGAAGATTCAAAGAAAGTGAGATGCCAGCTCCTTTCATTCAGTCAGTAGCTTCAATCATTTCTGGACGTTTTTCAATGGCAAAAATCAATGAATATTGTAAATTCACAAACAGTAATTTCTCCGCATTGCAAGGTGCAATTCTGAAATTTTTTGCTTTTTCCTGTTCCTCTTAGCATGATAAAGAAGATTCAAAGAGAGTGAGATGCCAGCTCCTTTCATTCAGTCAGTAGCTTCAATCATTTCTGGACGTTTTTCAATGGCAAAAATCAATGAATATTGTAAATGCACAAACAGTAATTTCTCCGCATTGCAAGGTGCAATTCTGAAATTTTTTGCTTTTTCCTGCTCCTCTTAGCATGATAAAGAAGATTCAAAGAGAGTGAGATGCCAGCTCCTTTCATTCAGTCAGTAGCTTCAAACATTTCTGGTATATGAATAACATGATGTTTTTCAATGGCAAAAATCAATGAATATTGTAAATGCACAAACAGTAATTTCTCCGCATTGCAAGGTGCAATTCTGAAATTTTTTGCTTTTTCCTGCTCCTCTTAGCATGATAAAGAAGATTCAAAGAGAGTGAGATGCCAGCTCCTTTCATTCAGTCAGTAGCTTCAATCATTTCTGGATGTTTTTCAATGGCAAAAATCAATGAATATTGTAAATGCACAAACAGTAATTTCTCCGCATTGCAAGGTGCAATTCTGAAATTTTTTGCTTTTTCCTGCTCCTCTTAGCATGAAAAAGAAGATTCAAAGAGAGTGAGATGCCAGCTCCTTTCATTCAGTCAGTAGCTTCAATCATTTCTGGTATATGAATAACATGATGTTTTTCAATGGCAAAAATCAATGAATATTGTAAATGCACAAACAGTAATTTCTCCGCATTGCAAGGTGCAATTCTGAATTTTTTTGCTTTTTCCTGCTCCTCTTAGCATGATAAAGAAGATTCAAAGAGAGTGAGATGCCAGCTCCTTTCATTCAGTCAGTAGCTTCAATCATTTCTGGACGTTTTTCAATGGCAAAAATCAATGAATATTGTAAATGCACAAACAGTAATTTCTCCGCATTGCAAGGTGAAATTCTGAAATTTTTTGCTTTTTCCTGCTCCTCTTAGCATGATAAAGAAGATTCAAAGAGAGTGAGATGCCAGCTCCTTTCATTCAGTCAGTAGCTTCAAACATTTCTGGTATATGAATAACATGATGTTTTTCAATGGCAAAAATCAATGAATATTGTAAATGCACAAACAGTAATTTCTCCGCATTGCAAGGTGCAATTCTGAAATTTTTTGCTTTTTCCTGCTCCTCTTAGCATGATAAAGAAGATTCAAAGAGAGTGAGATGCCAGCTCCTTTCATTCAGTCAGTAGCTTCAATCATTTCTGGACGTTTTTCATTGGCAAAAATCAATGAATATTGTAAATGCACAAACAGTAATTTCTCCGCATTGCAAGGTGCAATTCTGAAATTTTTTGCTTTTTCCTGCTCCTCTTAGCATGATAAAGAAGATTCAAAGAGAGTGAGATGCCAGCTCCTTTCATTCAGTCAGTAGCTTCAAACATTTCTGGTATATGAATAACATGATGTTTTTCAATGGCAAAAATCAATGAATATTGTAAATGCACAAACAGTAATTTCTCCGCATTGCAAGGTGCAATTCTGAAATTTTTTGCTTTTTCCTGCTCCTCTTAGCATGATAAAGAAGATTCAAAGAGAGTGAGATGCCAGCTCCTTTCATTCAGTCAGTAGCTTCAATCATTTCTGGACGTTTTTCATTGGCAAAAATCAATGAATATTGTAAATGCACAAACAGTAATTTCTCCGCATTGCAAGGTGCAATTCTGAAATTTTTTGCTTTTTCCTGCTCCTCTTAGCATGATAAAGAAGATTCAAAGAGAGTGAGATGCCAGCTTCTTTCATTCAGTCAGTAGCTTCAAACATTTCTGGTATATGAATAACATGATGTTTTTCAATGGCAAAAATCAATGAATATTGTAAATGCACAAACAGTAATTTCTCCGCATTGCAAGGTGCAATTCTGAAATTTTTTGCTTTTTCCTGCTCCTCTTAGCATGATAAAGAAGATTCAAAGAGAGTGAGATGCCAGCTCCTTTCATTCAGTCAGTAGCTTCAATCATTTCTGGACGTTTTTCAATGGCAAAAATCAATGAATATTGTAAATGCACAAACAGTAATTTCTCCGCATTGCAAGGTGCAATTCTGAAATTTTTTGCTTTTTCCTGCTCCTCTTAGCATGATAAAGAAGATTCAAAGAAAGTGAGATGCCAGCTCCTTTCATTCAGTCAGTAGCTTCAATCATTTCTGGACGTTTTTCAATGGCAAAAATCAATGAATATTGTAAATGCACAAACAGTAATTTCTCCGCATTGCAAGGTGCAATTCTGAAATTTTTTGCTTTTTCCTGCTCCTCTTAGCATGATAAAGAAGATTCAAAGAGAGTGAGATGCCAGCTCCTTTCATTCAGTCAGTAGCTTCAATCATTTCTGGACGTTTTTCAATGGCAAAAATCAATGAATATTGTAAATGCACAAACAGTAATTTCTCCGCATTGCAAGGTGCAATTCTGAAATTTTTTGTTTTTCCTGCTCCTCTTAGCATGATAAAGAAGATTCAAAGAGAGTGAGATGCCAGCTCCTTTTATTCAGTCAGTAGCTTCAAACATTTCTGGTATATGAATAACATGATGTTTTTCAATGGCAAAAATCAATGAATATTGTAAATGCACAAACAGTAATTTCTCCACATTGCAAGGTGCAATTCTGAAATTTTTTGCTTTTTCCTGCTCCTCTTAGCATGATAAAGAAGATTCAAAGAGAGTGAGATGCCAGCTCCTTTCATTCAGTCAGTAGCTTCAATCATTTCTGGACGTTTTTCAATGGCAAAAATCAATGAATATTGTAAATGCACAAACAGTAATTTCTCCGCATTGCAAGGTGCAATTCTGAAATTTTTTGCTTTTTCCTGCTCCTCTTAGCATGATAAAGAAGATTCAAAGAGAGTTAGATGCCAGCTCCTTTCATTCAGTCAGTAGCTTCAAACATTTCTGGTATATGAATAACATGATGTTTTTCAATGGCAAAAATCAATGAATATTGTAAATGCACAAACAGTAATTTCTCCGCATTGCAAGGTGCAATTCTGAAATTTTTTGCTTTTTCCTGCTCCTCTTAGCATGATAAAGAAGATTCAAAGAGAGTGAGATGCCAGCTCCTTTCATTCAGTCAGTAGCTTCAATCATTTCTGGACGTTTTTCAATGGCAAAAATCAATGAATATTGTAAATGCACAAACAGTAATTTCTCCGCATTGCAAGGTGCAATTCTGAAATTTTTTGCTTTTTCCTGCTCCTCTTAGCATGATAAAGAAGATTCAAAGAAAGTGAGATGCCAGCTCCTTTCATTCAGTCAGTAGCTTCAATCATTTCTGGACGTTTTTCAATGGCAAAAATCAATGAATATTGTAAATGCACAAACAGTAATTTCTCCGCATTGCAAGGTGCAATTCTGAAATTTTTTGCTTTTTCCTGCTCCTCTTAGCATGATAAAGAAGATTCAAAGAGAGTGAGATGCCAGCTCCTTTCATTCAGTCAGTAGCTTCAATCATTTCTGGACGTTTTTCAATGGCAAAAATCAATGAATATTGTAAATGCACAAACAGTAATTTCTCCGCATTGCAAGGTGCAATTCTGAAATTTTTTGCTTTTTCCTGCTCCTCTTAGCATGATAAAGAAGATTCAAAGAGAGTGAGATGCCAGCTCCTTTCATTCAGTCAGTAGCTTCAAACATTTCTGGTATATGAATAACATGATGTTTTTCAATGGCAAAAATCAATGAATATTGTAAATGCACAAACAGTAATTTCTCCGCATTGCAAGGTGCAATTCTGAAATTTTTTGCTTTTTCCTGCTCCTCTTAGCATGATAAAGAAGATTCAAAGAGAGTGAGATGCCAGCTCCTTTCATTCAGTCAGTAGCTTCAATCATTTCTGGATGTTTTTCAATGGCAAAAATCAATGAATATTGTAAATGCACAAACAGTAATTTCTCCGCATTGCAAGGTGCAATTCTGAAATTTTTTGCTTTTTCCTGCTCCTCTTAGCATGAAAAAGAAGATTCAAAGAGAGTGAGATGCCAGCTCCTTTCATTCAGTCAGTAGCTTCAATCATTTCTGGTATATGAATAACATGATGTTTTTCAATGGCAAAAATCAATGAATATTGTAAATGCACAAACAGTAATTTCTCCGCATTGCAAGGTGCAATTCTGAATTTTTTTGCTTTTTCCTGCTCCTCTTAGCATGATAAAGAAGATTCAAAGAGAGTGAGATGCCAGCTCCTTTCATTCAGTCAGTAGCTTCAATCATTTCTGGACGTTTTTCAATGGCAAAAATCAATGAATATTGTAAATGCACAAACAGTAATTTCTCCGCATTGCAAGGTGAAATTCTGAAATTTTTTGCTTTTTCCTGCTCCTCTTAGCATGATAAAGAAGATTCAAAGAGAGTGAGATGCCAGCTCCTTTCATTCAGTCAGTAGCTTCAAACATTTCTGGTATATGAATAACATGATGTTTTTCAATGGCAAAAATCAATGAATATTGTAAATGCACAAACAGTAATTTCTCCGCATTGCAAGGTGCAATTCTGAAATTTTTTGCTTTTTCCTGCTCCTCTTAGCATGATAAAGAAGATTCAAAGAGAGTGAGATGCCAGCTCCTTTCATTCAGTCAGTAGCTTCAATCATTTCTGGACGTTTTTCATTGGCAAAAATCAATGAATATTGTAAATGCACAAACAGTAATTTCTCCGCATTGCAAGGTGCAATTCAGAAATTTTTTGCTTTTTCCTGCTCCTCTTAGCATGATAAAGAAGATTCAAAGAGAGTGAGATGCCAGCTCCTTTCATTCAGTCAGTAGCTTCAAACATTTCTGGTATATGAATAACATGATGTTTTTCAATGGCAAAAATCAATGAATATTGTAAATGCACAAACAGTAATTTCTCCGCATTGCAAGGTGCAATTCTGAAATTTTTTGCTTTTTCCTGCTCCTCTTAGCATGATAAAGAAGATTCAAAGAGAGTGAGATGCCAGCTCCTTTCATTCAGTCAGTAGCTTCAATCATTTCTGGACGTTTTTCATTGGCAAAAATCAATGAATATTGTAAATGCACAAACAGTAATTTCTCCGCATTGCAAGGTGCAATTCTGAAATTTTTTGCTTTTTCCTGCTCCTCTTAGCATGATAAAGAAGATTCAAAGAGAGTGAGATGCCAGCTTCTTTCATTCAGTCAGTAGCTTCAAACATTTCTGGTATATGAATAACATGATGTTTTTCAATGGCAAAAATCAATGAATATTGTAAATGCACAAACAGTAATTTCTCCGCATTGCAAGGTGCAATTCTGAAATTTTTTGCTTTTTCCTGCTCCTCTTAGCATGATAAAGAAGATTCAAAGAGAGTGAGATGCCAGCTCCTTTCATTCAGTCAGTAGCTTCAATCATTTCTGGACGTTTTTCAATGGCAAAAATCAATGAATATTGTAAATGCACAAACAGTAATTTCTCCGCATTGCAAGGTGCAATTCTGAAATTTTTTGCTTTTTCCTGCTCCTCTTAGCATGATAAAGAAGATTCAAAGAAAGTGAGATGCCAGCTCCTTTCATTCAGTCAGTAGCTTCAATCATTTCTGGACGTTTTTCAATGGCAAAAATCAATGAATATTGTAAATGCACAAACAGTAATTTCTCCACATTGCAAGGTGCAATTCTGAAATTTTTTGCTTTTTCCTGCTCCTCTTAGCATGATAAAGAAGATTCAAAGAGAGTGAGATGCCAGCTCCTTTCATTCAGTCAGTAGCTTCAATCATTTCTGGACGTTTTTCAATGGCAAAAATCAATGAATATTGTAAATGCACAAACAGTAATTTCTCCGCATTGCAAGGTGCAATTCTGAAATTTTTTGTTTTTCCTGCTCCTCTTAGCATGATAAAGAAGATTCAAAGAGAGTGAGATGCCAGCTCCTTTTATTCAGTCAGTAGCTTCAAACATTTCTGGTATATGAATAACATGATGTTTTTCAATGGCAAAAATCAATGAATATTGTAAATGCACAAACAGTAATTTCTCCACATTGCAAGGTGCAATTCTGAAATTTTTTGCTTTTTCCTGCTCCTCTTAGCATGATAAAGAAGATTCAAAGAGAGTGAGATGCCAGCTCCTTTCATTCAGTCAGTAGCTTCAATCATTTCTGGACGTTTTTCAATGGCAAAAATCAATGAATATTGTAAATGCACAAACAGTAATTTCTCCGCATTGCAAGGTGCAATTCTGAAATTTTTTGCTTTTTCCTGCTCCTCTTAGCATGATAAAGAAGATTCAAAGAGAGTGAGATGCCAGCTCCTTTCATTCAGTCAGTAGCTTCAAACATTTCTGGTATATGAATAACATGATGTTTTTCAATGGCAAAAATCAATGAATATTGTAAATGCACAAACAGTAATTTCTCCGCATTGCAAGGTGCAATTCTGAAATTTTTTGCTTTTTCCTGCTCCTCTTAGCATGATAAAGAAGATTCAAAGAGAGTGAGATGCCAGCTCCTTTCATTCAGTCAGTAGCTTCAATCATTTCTGGACGTTTTTCAATGGCAAAAATCAATGAATATTGTAAATGCACAAACAGTAATTTCTCCGCATTGCAAGGTGCAATTCTGAAATTTTTTGCTTTTTCCTGCTCCTCTTAGCATGATAAAGAAGATTCAAAGAGAGTGAGATGCCAGCTCCTTTCATTCAGTCAGTAGCTTCAATCATTTCTGGATGTTTTTCAATGGCAAAAATCAATGAATATTGTAAATGCACAAACAGTAATTTCTCCGCATTGCAAGGTGCAATTCTGAAATTTTTTTGCTTTTTCCTGCTCCTCTTAGCATGATAAAGAAGATTCAAAGAGAGTGAGATGCCAGCTCCTTTCATTCAGTCAGTAGCTTCAAACATTTCTGGTATATGAATAACATGATGTTTTTCAATGGCAAAAATCAATGAATATTGTAAATGCACAAACAGTAATTTCTCCGCATTGCAAGGTGCAATTCTGAAATTTTTTGCTTTTTCCTGCTCCTCTTAGCATGATAAAGAAGATTCAAAGAGAGTGAGATGCCAGCTCCTTTCATTCAGTCAGTAGCTTCAATCATTTCTGGACGTTTTTCAATGGCAAAAATCAATGAATATTGTAAATGCACAAACAGTAATTTCTCCGCATTGCAAGGTGCAATTCTGAAATTTTTTGCTTTTTCCTGCTCCTCTTAGCATGATAAAGAAGATTCAAAGAAAGTGAGATGCCAGCTCCTTTCATTCAGTCAGTAGCTTCAATCATTTCTGGACGTTTTTCAATGGCAAAAATCAATGAATATTGTAAATGCACAAACAGTAATTTCTCCACATTGCAAGGTGCAATTCTGAAATTTTTTGCTTTTTCCTGCTCCTCTTAGCATGATAAAGAAGATTCAAAGAGAGTGAGATGCCAGCTCCTTTCATTCAGTCAGTAGCTTCAATCATTTCTGGACGTTTTTCAATGGCAAAAATCAATGAATATTGTAAATGCACAAACAGTAATTTCTCCGCATTGCAAGGTGCAATTCTGAAATTTTTTGTTTTTCCTGCTCCTCTTAGCATGATAAAGAAGATTCAAAGAGAGTGAGATGCCAGCTCCTTTTATTCAGTCAGTAGCTTCAAACATTTCTGGTATATGAATAACATGATGTTTTTCAATGGCAAAAATCAATGAATATTGTAAATGCACAAACAGTAATTTCTCCACATTGCAAGGTGCAATTCTGAAATTTTTTGCTTTTTCCTGCTCCTCTTAGCATGATAAAGAAGATTCAAAGAGAGTGAGATGCCAGCTCCTTTCATTCAGTCAGTAGCTTCAATCATTTCTGGACGTTTTTCAATGGCAAAAATCAATGAATATTGTAAATGCACAAACAGTAATTTCTCCGCATTGCAAGGTGCAATTCTGAAATTTTTTGCTTTTTCCTGCTCCTCTTAGCATGATAAAGAAGATTCAAAGAGAGTGAGATGCCAGCTCCTTTCATTCAGTCAGTAGCTTCAAACATTTCTGGTATATGAATAACATGATGTTTTTCAATGGCAAAAATCAATGAATATTGTAAATGCACAAACAGTAATTTCTCCGCATTGCAAGGTGCAATTCTGAAATTTTTTGCTTTTTCCTGCTCCTCTTAGCATGATAAAGAAGATTCAAAGAGAGTGAGATGCCAGCTCCTTTCATTCAGTCAGTAGCTTCAATCATTTCTGGACGTTTTTCAATGGCAAAAATCAATGAATATTGTAAATGCACAAACAGTAATTTCTCCGCATTGCAAGGTGCAATTCTGAAATTTTTTGCTTTTTCCTGCTCCTCTTAGCATGATAAAGAAGATTCAAAGAGAGTGAGATGCCAGCTCCTTTCATTCAGTCAGTAGCTTCAATCATTTCTGGATGTTTTTCAATGGCAAAAATCAATGAATATTGTAAATGCACAAACAGTAATTTCTCCGCATTGCAAGGTGCAATTCTGAAATTTTTTTGCTTTTTCCTGCTCCTCTTAGCATGATAAAGAAGATTCAAAGAGAGTGAGATGCCAGCTCCTTTCATTCAGTCAGTAGCTTCAAACATTTCTGGTATATGAATAACATGATGTTTTTCAATGGCAAAAATCAATGAATATTGTAAATGCACAAACAGTAATTTCTCCGCATTGCAAGGTGCAATTCTGAAATTTTTTGCTTTTTCCTGCTCCTCTTAGCATGATAAAGAAGATTCAAAGAGAGTGAGATGCCAGCTCCTTTCATTCAGTCAGTACCTTCAATCATTTCTGGACGTTTTTCAATGGCAAAAATCAATGAATATTGTAAATGCACAAACAGTAATTTCTCCGCATTGCAAGGTGCAATTCTGAAATTTTTTGCTTTTTCCTGCTCCTCTTAGCATGATAAAGAAGATTCAAAGAGAGTGAGATGCCAGCTCCTTTCATTCAGTCAGTAGCTTCAAACATTTCTGGTATATGAATAACATGATGTTTTTCAATGGCAAAAATCAATGAATATTGTAAATGCACAAACAGTAATTTCTCCGCATTGCAAGGTGCAATTCTGAAATTTTTTGCTTTTTCCTGCTCCTCTTAGCATGATAAAGAAGATTCAAAGAGAGTGAGATGCCAGCTCCTTTCATTCAGTCAGTAGCTTCAATCATTTCTGGACGTTTTTCAATGGCAAAAATCAATGAATATTGTAAATGCACAAACAGTAATTTCTCCGCATTGCAAGGTGCAATTCTGAAATTTTTTGCTTTTTCCTGCTCCTCTTAGCATGATAAAGAAGATTCAAAGAGAGTGAGATGCCAGCTCCTTTCATTCAGTCAGTAGCTTCAATCATTTCTGGATGTTTTTCAATGGCAAAAATCAATGAATATTGTAAATGCACAAACAGTAATTTCTCCGCATTGCAAGGTGCAATTCTGAAATTTTTTGCTTTTTCCTGCTCCTCTTAGCATGAAAAAGAAGATTCAAAGAGAGTGAGATGCCAGCTCCTTTCATTCAGTCAGTAGCTTCAATCATTTCTGGTATATGAATAACATGATGTTTTTCAATGGCAAAAATCAATGAATATTGTAAATGCACAAACAGTAATTTCTCCGCATTGCAAGGTGCAATTCTGAAATTTTTTGCTTTTTCCTGCTCCTCTTAGCATGATAAAGAAGATTCAAAGAGAGTGAGATGCCAGCTCCTTTCATTCAGTCAGTACCTTCAATCATTTCTGGACGTTTTTCAATGGCAAAAATCAATGAATATTGTAAATGCACAAACAGTAATTTCTCCGCATTGCAAGGTGCAATTCTGAAATTTTTTGCTTTTTCCTGCTCCTCTTAGCATGATAAAGAAGATTCAAAGAGAGTGAGATGCCAGCTCCTTTCATTCAGTCAGTAGCTTCAAACATTTCTGGTATATGAATAACATGATGTTTTTCAATGGCAAAAATCAATGAATATTGTAAATGCACAAACAGTAATTTCTCCGCATTGCAAGGTGCAATTCTGAAATTTTTTGCTTTTTCCTGCTCCTCTTAGCATGATAAAGAAGATTCAAAGAGAGTGAGATGCCAGCTCCTTTCATTCAGTCAGTAGCTTCAATCATTTCTGGACGTTTTTCAATGGCAAAAATCAATGAATATTGTAAATGCACAAACAGTAATTTCTCCGCATTGCAAGGTGCAATTCTGAAATTTTTTGCTTTTTCCTGCTCCTCTTAGCATGATAAAGAAGATTCAAAGAGAGTGAGATGCCAGCTCCTTTCATTCAGTCAGTAGCTTCAATCATTTCTGGATGTTTTTCAATGGCAAAAATCAATGAATATTGTAAATGCACAAACAGTAATTTCTCCGCATTGCAAGGTGCAATTCTGAAATTTTTTGCTTTTTCCTGCTCCTCTTAGCATGAAAAAGAAGATTCAAAGAGAGTGAGATGCCAGCTCCTTTCATTCAGTCAGTAGCTTCAATCATTTCTGGTATATGAATAACATGATGTTTTTCAATGGCAAAAATCAATGAATATTGTAAATGCACAAACAGTAATTTCTCCGCATTGCAAGGTGCAATTCTGAATTTTTTTGCTTTTTCCTGCTCCTCTTAGCATGATAAAGAAGATTCAAAGAGAGTGAGATGCCAGCTCCTTTCATTCAGTCAGTAGCTTCAATCATTTCTGGACGTTTTTCAATGGCAAAAATCAATGAATATTGTAAATGCACAAACAGTAATTTCTCCGCATTGCAAGGTGCAATTCTGAAATTTTTTGCTTTTTCCTGCTCCTCTTAGCATGATAAAGAAGATTCAAAGAGAGTGAGATGCCAGCTCCTTTCATTCAGTCAGTAGCTTCAATCATTTCTGGACGTTTTTCATTGGCAAAAATCAATGAATATTGTACATGCACAAACAGTAATTTCTCCGCATTGCAAGGTGCAATTCTGAAATTTTTTGCTTTTTCCTGCTCCTCTTAGCATGATAAAGAAGATTCAAAGAGAGTGAGATGCCAGCTTCTTTCATTCAGTCAGTAGCTTCAAACATTTCTGGTATATGAATAACATGATGTTTTTCAATGGCAAAAATCAATGAATATTGTAAATGCACAAACAGTAATTTCTCCGCATTGCAAGGTGCAATTCTGAAATTTTTTGCTTTTTCCTGCTCCTCTTAGCATGATAAAGAAGAATCAAAGAGAGTGAGATGCCAGCTCCTTTCATTCAGTCAGTAGCTTCAATCATTTCTGGACGTTTTTCAATGGCAAAAATCAATGAATATTGTAAATGCACAAACAGTAATTTCTCCGCATTGCAAGGTGCAATTCTGAAATTTTTTGCTTTTTCCTGCTCCTCTTAGCATGATAAAGAAGATTCAAAGAAAGTGAGATGCCAGCTCCTTTCATTCAGTCAGTAGCTTCAATCATTTCTGGACGTTTTTCAATGGCAAAAATCAATGAATATTGTAAATGCACAAACAGTAATTTCTCCGCATTGCAAGGAGCAATTCTGAAATTTTTTGCTTTTTCCTGCTCCTCTTAGCATGATAAAGAAGATTCAAAGAGAGTGAGATGCCAGCTCCTTTCATTCAGTCAGTAGCTTCAATCATTTCTGGACGTTTTTCAATGGCAAAAATCAATGAATATTGTAAATGCACAAACAGTAATTTCTCCGCATTGCAAGGTGCAATTCTGAAATTTTTTGCTTTTTCCTGCTCCTCTTAGCATGATAAAGAAGATTCAAAGAGAGTGAGATGCCAGCTCCTTTCATTCAGTCAGTAGCTTCAAACATTTCTGGTATATGAATAACATGATGTTTTTCAATGGCAAAAATCAATGAATATTGTAAATGCACAAACAGTAATTTCTCCACATTGCAAGGTGCAATTCTGAAATTTTTTGCTTTTTCCTGCTCCTCTTAGCATGATAAAGAAGATTCAAAGAGAGTGAGATGCCAGCTCCTTTCATTCAGTCAGTAGCTTCAATCATTTCTGGACGTTTTTCAATGGCAAAAATCAATGAATATTGTAAATGCACAAACAGTAATTTCTCCGCATTGCAAGGTGCAATTCTGAAATTTTTTGCTTTTTCCTGCTCCTCTTAGCATGATAAAGAAGATTCAAAGAGAGTGAGATGCCAGCTCCTTTCATTCAGTCAGTAGCTTCAATCATTTCTGGATGTTTTTCAATGGCAAAAATCAATGAATATTGTAAATGCACAAACAGTAATTTCTCCGCATTGCAAGGTGCAATTCTGAAATTTTTTGCTTTTTCCTGCTCCTCTTAGCATGAAAAAGAAGATTCAAAGAGAGTGAGATGCCAGCTCCTTTCATTCAGTCAGTAGCTTCAATCATTTCTGGTATATGAATAACATGATGTTTTTCAATGGCAAAAATCAATGAATATTGTAAATGCACAAACAGTAATTTCTCCGCATTGCAAGGTGCAATTCTGAAATTTTTTGCTTTTTCCTGCTCCTCTTAGCATGATAAAGAAGATTCAAAGAGAGTGAGATGCCAGCTCCTTTCATTCAGTCAGTACCTTCAATCATTTCTGGACGTTTTTCAATGGCAAAAATCAATGAATATTGTAAATGCACAAACAGTAATTTCTCCGCATTGCAAGGTGCAATTCTGAAATTTTTTGCTTTTTCCTGCTCCTCTTAGCATGATAAAGAAGATTCAAAGAGAGTGAGATGCCAGCTCCTTTCATTCAGTCAGTAGCTTCAAACATTTCTGGTATATGAATAACATGATGTTTTTCAATGGCAAAAATCAATGAATATTGTAAATGCACAAACAGTAATTTCTCCGCATTGCAAGGTGCAATTCTGAAATTTTTTGCTTTTTCCTGCTCCTCTTAGCATGATAAAGAAGATTCAAAGAGAGTGAGATGCCAGCTCCTTTCATTCAGTCAGTAGCTTCAATCATTTCTGGACGTTTTTCAATGGCAAAAATCAATGAATATTGTAAATGCACAAACAGTAATTTCTCCGCATTGCAAGGTGCAATTCTGAAATTTTTTGCTTTTTCCTGCTCCTCTTAGCATGATAAAGAAGATTCAAAGAGAGTGAGATGCCAGCTCCTTTCATTCAGTCAGTAGCTTCAATCATTTCTGGATGTTTTTCAATGGCAAAAATCAATGAATATTGTAAATGCACAAACAGTAATTTCTCCGCATTGCAAGGTGCAATTCTGAAATTTTTTGCTTTTTCCTGCTCCTCTTAGCATGAAAAAGAAGATTCAAAGAGAGTGAGATGCCAGCTCCTTTCATTCAGTCAGTAGCTTCAATCATTTCTGGACGTTTTTCAATGGCAAAAATCAATGAATATTGTAAATGCACAAACAGTAATTTCTCCGCATTGCAAGGTGCAATTCTGAAATTTTTTGCTTTTTCCTGCTCCTCTTAACATGATAAAGAACATTCAAAGAGAGTGAGATGCCAGCTCCTTTCATTCAGTCAGTAGCTTCAATCATTTCTGGACGTTTTTCAATGGCAAAAATCAATGAATATTGTAAATGCACAAACAGTAATTTCTCCGCATTGCAAGGTGCAATTCTGAAATTTTTTGCTTTTTCCTGCTCCTCTTAGCATGATAAAGAAGATTCAAAGAGAGTGAGATGCCAGCTCCTTTCATTCAGTCAGTAGCTTCAATCATTTCTGGACGTTTTTCATTGGCAAAAATCAATGAATATTGTACATGCACAAACAGTAATTTCTCCGCATTGCAAGGTGCAATTCTGAAATTTTTTGCTTTTTCCTGCTCCTCTTAGCATGATAAAGAAGATTCAAAGAGAGTGAGATGCCAGCTTCTTTCATTCAGTCAGTAGCTTCAAACATTTCTGGTATATGAATAACATGATGTTTTTCAATGGCAAAAATCAATGAATATTGTAAATGCACAAACAGTAATTTCTCCGCATTGCAAGGTGCAATTCTGAAATTTTTTGCTTTTTCCTGCTCCTCTTAGCATGATAAAGAAGAATCAAAGAGAGTGAGATGCCAGCTCCTTTCATTCAGTCAGTAGCTTCAATCATTTCTGGACGTTTTTCAATGGCAAAAATCAATGAATATTGTAAATGCACAAACAGTAATTTCTCCGCATTGCAAGGTGCAATTCTGAAATTTTTTGCTTTTTCCTGCTCCTCTTAGCATGATAAAGAAGATTCAAAGAAAGTGAGATGCCAGCTCCTTTCATTCAGTCAGTAGCTTCAATCATTTCTGGACGTTTTTCAATGGCAAAAATCAATGAATATTGTAAATGCACAAACAGTAATTTCTCCGCATTGCAAGGTGCAATTCTGAAATTTTTTGCTTTTTCCTGCTCCTCTTAGCATGATAAAGAAGATTCAAAGAGAGTGAGATGCCAGCTCCTTTCATTCAGTCAGTAGCTTCAATCATTTCTGGACGTTTTTCAATGGCAAAAATCAATGAATATTGTAAATGCACAAACAGTAATTTCTCCGCATTGCAAGGTGCAATTCTGAAATTTTTTGCTTTTTCCTGCTCCTCTTAGCATGATAAAGAAGATTCAAAGAGAGTGAGATGCCAGCTCCTTTCATTCAGTCAGTAGCTTCAAACATTTCTGGTATATGAATAACATGATGTTTTTCAATGGCAAAAATCAATGAATATTGTAAATGCACAAACAGTAATTTCTCCACATTGCAAGGTGCAATTCTGAAATTTTTTGCTTTTTCCTGCTCCTCTTAGCATGATAAAGAAGATTCAAAGAGAGTGAGATGCCAGCTCCTTTCATTCAGTCAGTAGCTTCAATCATTTCTGGACGTTTTTCAATGGCAAAAATCAATGAATATTGTAAATGCACAAACAGTAATTTCTCCGCATTGCAAGGTGCAATTCTGAAATTTTTTGCTTTTTCCTGCTCCTCTTAGCATGATAAAGAAGATTCAAAGAGAGTGAGATGCCAGCTCCTTTCATTCAGTCAGTAGCTTCAATCATTTCTGGATGTTTTTCAATGGCAAAAATCAATGAATATTGTAAATGCACAAACAGTAATTTCTCCGCATTGCAAGGTGCAATTCTGAAATTTTTTGCTTTTTCCTGCTCCTCTTAGCATGAAAAAGAAGATTCAAAGAGAGTGAGATGCCAGCTCCTTTCATTCAGTCAGTAGCTTCAATCATTTCTGGTATATGAATAACATGATGTTTTTCAATGGCAAAAATCAATGAATATTGTAAATGCACAAACAGTAATTTCTCCGCATTGCAAGGTGCAATTCTGAAATTTTTTGCTTTTTCCTGCTCCTCTTAGCATGATAAAGAAGATTCAAAGAGAGTGAGATGCCAGCTCCTTTCATTCAGTCAGTACCTTCAATCATTTCTGGACGTTTTTCAATGGCAAAAATCAATGAATATTGTAAATGCACAAACAGTAATTTCTCCGCATTGCAAGGTGCAATTCTGAAATTTTTTGCTTTTTCCTGCTCCTCTTAGCATGATAAAGAAGATTCAAAGAGAGTGAGATGCCAGCTCCTTTCATTCAGTCAGTAGCTTCAAACATTTCTGGTATATGAATAACATGATGTTTTTCAATGGCAAAAATCAATGAATATTGTAAATGCACAAACAGTAATTTCTCCGCATTGCAAGGTGCAATTCTGAAATTTTTTGCTTTTTCCTGCTCCTCTTAGCATGATAAAGAAGATTCAAAGAGAGTGAGATGCCAGCTCCTTTCATTCAGTCAGTAGCTTCAATCATTTCTGGACGTTTTTCAATGGCAAAAATCAATGAATATTGTAAATGCACAAACAGTAATTTCTCCGCATTGCAAGGTGCAATTCTGAAATTTTTTGCTTTTTCCTGCTCCTCTTAGCATGATAAAGAAGATTCAAAGAGAGTGAGATGCCAGCTCCTTTCATTCAGTCAGTAGCTTCAAACATTTCTGGTATATGAATAACATGATGTTTTTCAATGGCAAAAATCAATGAATATTGTAAATGCACAAACAGTAATTTCTCCGCATTGCAAGGTGCAATTCTGAAATTTTTTGCTTTTTCCTGCTCCTCTTAGCATGATAAAGAAGATTCAAAGAGAGTGAGATGCCAGCTCCTTTCATTCAGTCAGTAGCTTCAATCATTTCTGGACGTTTTTCAATGGCAAAAATCAATGAATATTGTAAATGCACAAACAGTAATTTCTCCGCATTGCAAGGTGCAATTCTGAAATTTTTTGCTTTTTCCTGCTCCTCTTAGCATGATAAAGAAGATTCAAAGAGAGTGAGATGCCAGCTCCTTTCATTCAGTCAGTAGCTTCAATCATTTCTGGATGTTTTTCAATGGCAAAAATCAATGAATATTGTAAATGCACAAACAGTAATTTCTCCGCATTGCAAGGTGCAATTCTGAAATTTTTTGCTTTTTCCTGCTCCTCTTAGCATGAAAAAGAAGATTCAAAGAGAGTGAGATGCCAGCTCCTTTCATTCAGTCAGTAGCTTCAATCATTTCTGGACGTTTTTCAATGGCAAAAATCAATGAATATTGTAAATGCACAAACAGTAATTTCTCCGCATTGCAAGGTGCAATTCTGAAATTTTTTGCTTTTTCCTGCTCCTCTTAACATGATAAAGAACATTCAAAGAGAGTGAGATGCCAGCTCCTTTCATTCAGTCAGTAGCTTCAATCATTTCTGGACGTTTTTCAATGGCAAAAATCAATGAATATTGTAAATGCACAAACAGTAATTTCTCCGCATTGCAAGGTGCAATTCTGAAATTTTTTGCTTTTTCCTGCTCCTCTTAGCATGATAAAGAAGATTCAAAGAGAGTGAGATGCCAGCTCCTTTCATTCAGTCAGTAGCTTCAATCATTTCTGGACGTTTTTCATTGGCAAAAATCAATGAATATTGTACATGCACAAACAGTAATTTCTCCGCATTGCAAGGTGCAATTCTGAAATTTTTTGCTTTTTCCTGCTCCTCTTAGCATGATAAAGAAGATTCAAAGAGAGTGAGATGCCAGCTTCTTTCATTCAGTCAGTAGCTTCAAACATTTCTGGTATATGAATAACATGATGTTTTTCAATGGCAAAAATCAATGAATATTGTAAATGCACAAACAGTAATTTCTCCGCATTGCAAGGTGCAATTCTGAAATTTTTTGCTTTTTCCTGCTCCTCTTAGCATGATAAAGAAGAATCAAAGAGAGTGAGATGCCAGCTCCTTTCATTCAGTCAGTAGCTTCAATCATTTCTGGACGTTTTTCAATGGCAAAAATCAATGAATATTGTAAATGCACAAACAGTAATTTCTCCGCATTGCAAGGTGCAATTCTGAAATTTTTTGCTTTTTCCTGCTCCTCTTAGCATGATAAAGAAGATTCAAAGAAAGTGAGATGCCAGCTCCTTTCATTCAGTCAGTAGCTTCAATCATTTCTGGACGTTTTTCAATGGCAAAAATCAATGAATATTGTAAATGCACAAACAGTAATTTCTCCGCATTGCAAGGTGCAATTCTGAAATTTTTTGCTTTTTCCTGCTCCTCTTAGCATGATAAAGAAGATTCAAAGAGAGTGAGATGCCAGCTCCTTTCATTCAGTCAGTAGCTTCAATCATTTCTGGACGTTTTTCAATGGCAAAAATCAATGAATATTGTAAATGCACAAACAGTAATTTCTCCGCATTGCAAGGTGCAATTCTGAAATTTTTTGCTTTTTCCTGCTCCTCTTAGCATGATAAAGAAGATTCAAAGAGAGTGAGATGCCAGCTCCTTTCATTCAGTCAGTAGCTTCAAACATTTCTGGTATATGAATAACATGATGTTTTTCAATGGCAAAAATCAATGAATATTGTAAATGCACAAACAGTAATTTCTCCACATTGCAAGGTGCAATTCTGAAATTTTTTGCTTTTTCCTGCTCCTCTTAGCATGATAAAGAAGATTCAAAGAGAGTGAGATGCCAGCTCCTTTCATTCAGTCAGTAGCTTCAATCATTTCTGGACGTTTTTCAATGGCAAAAATCAATGAATATTGTAAATGCACAAACAGTAATTTCTCCGCATTGCAAGGTGCAATTCTGAAATTTTTTGCTTTTTCCTGCTCCTCTTAGCATGATAAAGAAGATTCAAAGAGAGTGAGATGCCAGCTCCTTTCATTCAGTCAGTAGCTTCAATCATTTCTGGATGTTTTTCAATGGCAAAAATCAATGAATATTGTAAATGCACAAACAGTAATTTCTCCGCATTGCAAGGTGCAATTCTGAAATTTTTTGCTTTTTCCTGCTCCTCTTAGCATGAAAAAGAAGATTCAAAGAGAGTGAGATGCCAGCTCCTTTCATTCAGTCAGTAGCTTCAATCATTTCTGGTATATGAATAACATGATGTTTTTCAATGGCAAAAATCAATGAATATTGTAAATGCACAAACAGTAATTTCTCCGCATTGCAAGGTGCAATTCTGAAATTTTTTGCTTTTTCCTGCTCCTCTTAGCATGATAAAGAAGATTCAAAGAGAGTGAGATGCCAGCTCCTTTCATTCAGTCAGTACCTTCAATCATTTCTGGACGTTTTTCAATGGCAAAAATCAATGAATATTGTAAATGCACAAACAGTAATTTCTCCGCATTGCAAGGTGCAATTCTGAAATTTTTTGCTTTTTCCTGCTCCTCTTAGCATGATAAAGAAGATTCAAAGAGAGTGAGATGCCAGCTCCTTTCATTCAGTCAGTAGCTTCAAACATTTCTGGTATATGAATAACATGATGTTTTTCAATGGCAAAAATCAATGAATATTGTAAATGCACAAACAGTAATTTCTCCGCATTGCAAGGTGCAATTCTGAAATTTTTTGCTTTTTCCTGCTCCTCTTAGCATGATAAAGAAGATTCAAAGAGAGTGAGATGCCAGCTCCTTTCATTCAGTCAGTAGCTTCAATCATTTCTGGACGTTTTTCAATGGCAAAAATCAATGAATATTGTAAATGCACAAACAGTAATTTCTCCGCATTGCAAGGTGCAATTCTGAAATTTTTTGCTTTTTCCTGCTCCTCTTAGCATGATAAAGAAGATTCAAAGAGAGTGAGATGCCAGCTCCTTTCATTCAGTCAGTAGCTTCAATCATTTCTGGATGTTTTTCAATGGCAAAAATCAATGAATATTGTAAATGCACAACAGTAATTTCTCCGCATTGCAAGGTGCAATTCTGAAATTTTTTGCTTTTTCCTGCTCCTCTTAGCATGAAAAAGAAGATTCAAAGAGAGTGAGATGCCAGCTCCTTTCATTCAGTCAGTAGCTTCAATCATTTCTGGACGTTTTTCAATGGCAAAAATCAATGAATATTGTAAATGCACAAACAGTAATTTCTCCGCATTGCAAGGTGCAATTCTGAAATTTTTTGCTTTTTCCTGCTCCTCTTAACATGATAAAGAACATTCAAAGAGAGTGAGATGCCAGCTCCTTTCATTCAGTCAGTAGCTTCAATCATTTCTGGACGTTTTTCAATGGCAAAAATCAATGAATATTGTAAATGCACAAACAGTAATTTCTCCGCATTGCAAGGTGCAATTCTGAAATTTTTTGCTTTTTCCTGCTCCTCTTAGCATGATAAAGAAGATTCAAAGAGAGTGAGATGCCAGCTCCTTTCATTCAGTCAGTAGCTTCAATCATTTCTGGACGTTTTTCATTGGCAAAAATCAATGAATATTGTACATGCACAAACAGTAATTTCTCCGCATTGCAAGGTGCAATTCTGAAATTTTTGCTTTTCCTGCTCCTCTTAGCATGATAAAGAAGATTCAAAGAGAGTGAGATGCCAGCTTCTTTCATTCAGTCAGTAGCTTCAAACATTTCTGGTATATGAATAACATGATGTTTTTCAATGGCAAAAATCAATGAATATTGTAAATGCACAAACAGTAATTTCTCCGCATTGCAAGGTGCAATTCTGAAATTTTTTGCTTTTTCCTGCTCCTCTTAGCATGATAAAGAAGAATCAAAGAGAGTGAGATGCCAGCTCCTTTCATTCAGTCAGTAGCTTCAATCATTTCTGGACGTTTTTCAATGGCAAAAATCAATGAATATTGTAAATGCACAAACAGTAATTTCTCCGCATTGCAAGGTGCAATTCTGAAATTTTTTGCTTTTTCCTGCTCCTCTTAGCATGATAAAGAAGATTCAAAGAAAGTGAGATGCCAGCTCCTTTCATTCAGTCAGTAGCTTCTATCATTTCTGGACGTTTTTCAATGGCAAAAATCAATGAATATTGTAAATGCACAAACAGTAATTTCTCCGCATTGCAAGGTGCAATTCTGAAATTTTTTGCTTTTTCCTGCTCCTCTTAGCATGATAAAGAAGATTCAAAGAGAGTGAGATGCCAGCTCCTTTCATTCAGTCAGTAGCTTCAATCATTTCTGGACGTTTTTCAATGGCAAAAATCAATGAATATTGTAAATGCACAAACAGTAATTTCTCCGCATTGCAAGGTGCAATTCTGAAATTTTTTGCTTTTTCCTGCTCCTCTTAGCATGATAAAGAAGATTCAAAGAGAGTGAGATGCCAGCTCCTTTCATTCAGTCAGTAGCTTCAAACATTTCTGGTATATGAATAACATGGTTTTTCAATGGCAAAAATCAATGAATATTGTAAATGCACAAACAGTAATTTCTCCACATTGCAAGGTGCAATTCTGAAATTTTTTGCTTTTTCCTGCTCCTCTTAGCATGATAAAGAAGATTCAAAGAGAGTGAGATGCCAGCTCCTTTCATTCAGTCAGTAGCTTCAATCATTTCTGGACGTTTTTCAATGGCAAAAATCAATGAATATTGTAAATGCACAAACAGTAATTTCTCCGCATTGCAAGGTGCAATTCTGAAATTTTTTGCTTTTTCCTGCTCCTCTTAGCATGATAAAGAAGATTCAAAGAGAGTGAGATGCCAGCTCCTTTCATTCAGTCAGTGCTTCAAACATTTCTGGTATATGAATAACATGATGTTTTTCAATGGCAAAAATCAATGAATATTGTAAATGCACAAACAGTAATTTCTCCGCATTGCAAGGTGCAATTCTGAAATTTTTTGCTTTTTCCTGCTCCTCTTAGCATGATAAAGAAGATTCAAAGAGAGTGAGATGCCAGCTCCTTTCATTCAGTCAGTAGCTTCAATCATTTCTGGACGTTTTTCAATGGCAAAAATCAATGAATATTGTAAATGCACAAACAGTAATTTCTCCGCATTGCAAGGTGCAATTCTGAAATTTTTTTGCTTTTTCCTGCTCCTCTTAGCATGATAAAGAAGATTCAAAGAGAGTGAGATGCCAGCTCCTTTCATTCAGTCAGTAGCTTCAATCATTTCTGGATGTTTTTCAATGGCAAAAATCAATGAATATTGTAAATGCACAAACAGTAATTTCTCCGCATTGCTAGGTGCAATTCTGAAATTTTTTGCTTTTTCCTGCTCCTCTTAGCATGATAAAGAAGATTCAAAGAGAGTGAGATGCCAGCTCCTTTCATTCAGTCAGTAGCTTCAATCATTTCTGGACGTTTTTCATTGGCAAAAATCAATGAATATTGTACATGCACAAACAGTAATTTCTCCGCATTGCAAGGTGCAATTCTGAAATTTTTTGCTTTTTCCTGCTCCTCTTAGCATGATAAAGAAGATTCAAAGAGAGTGAGATGCCAGCTTCTTTCATTCAGTCAGTAGCTTCAAACATTTCTGGTATATGAATAACATGATGTTTTTCAATGGCAAAAATCAATGAATATTGTAAATGCACAAACAGTAATTTCTCCGCATTGCAAGGTGCAATTCTGAAATTTTTTGCTTTTTCCTGCTCCTCTTAGCATGATAAAGAAGATTCAAAGAGAGTGAGATGCCAGCTCCTTTCATTCAGTCAGTAGCTTCAATCATTTCTGGACGTTTTTCAATGGCAAAAATCAATGAATATTGTAAATGCACAAACAGTAATTTCTCCGCATTGCAAGGTGCAATTCTGAAATTTTTTGCTTTTTCCTGCTCCTCTTAGCATGATAAAGAAGATTCAAAGAAAGTGAGATGCCAGCTCCTTTCATTCAGTCAGTAGCTTCAATCATTTCTGGACGTTTTTCAATGGCAAAAATCAATGAATATTGTAAATGCACAAACAGTAATTTCTCCGCATTGCAAGGTGCAATTCTGAAATTTTTTGCTTTTTCCTGCTCCTCTTAGCATGATAAAGAAGATTCAAAGAGAGTGAGATGCCAGCTCCTTTCATTCAGTCAGTAGCTTCAATCATTTCTGGACGTTTTTCAATGGCAAAAATCAATGAATATTGTAAATGCACAAACAGTAATTTCTCCGCATTGCAAGGTGCAATTCTGAAATTTTTTGCTTTTTCCTGCTCCTCTTAGCATGATAAAGAAGATTCAAAGAGAGTGAGATGCCAGCTTCTTTCATTCAGTCAGTAGCTTCAAACATTTCTGGTATATGAATAACATGATGTTTTTCAATGGCAAAAATCAATGAATATTGTAAATGCACAAACAGTAATTTCTCCGCATTGCAAGGTGCAATTCTGAAATTTTTTGCTTTTTCCTGCTCCTCTTAGGATGATAAAGAAGATTCAAAGAGAGTGAGATGCCAGCTCCTTTCATTCAGTCAGTAGCTTCAATCATTTCTGGACGTTTTTCAATGGCAAAAATCAATGAATATTGTAAATGCACAAACAGTAATTTCTCCGCATTGCAAGGTGCAATTCTGAAATTTTTTGCTTTTTCCTGCTCCTCTTAGCATGATAAAGAAGATTCAAAGAAAGTGAGATGCCAGCTCCTTTCATTCAGTCAGTAGCTTCAATCATTTCTGGACGTTTTTCAATGGCAAAAATCAATGAATATTGTAAATGCACAAACAGTAATTTCTCCGCATTGCAAGGTGCAATTCTGAAATTTTTTGCTTTTTCCTGCTCCTCTTAGCATGATAAAGAAGATTCAAAGAGAGTGAGATGCCAGCTCCTTTCATTCAGTCAGTAGCTTCAATCATTTCTGGACGTTTTTCAATGGCAAAAATCAATGAATATTGTAAATGCACAAACAGTAATTTCTCCGCATTGCAAGGTGCAATTCTGAAATTTTTTGCTTTTTCCTGCTCCTCTTAGCATGATAAAGAAGATTCAAAGAGAGTGAGATGCCAGCTCCTTTCATTCAGTCAGTAGCTTCAAACATTTCTGGTATATGAATAACATGATGTTTTTCAATGGCAAAAATCAATGAATATTGTAAATGCACAAACAGTAATTTCTCCACATTGCAAGGTGCAATTCTGAAATTTTTTGCTTTTTCCTGCTCCTCTTAGCATGATAAAGAAGATTCAAAGAGAGTGAGATGCCAGATCCTTTCATTCAGTCAGTAGCTTCAATCATTTCTGGACGTTTTTCAATGGCAAAAATCAATGAATATTGTAAATGCACAAACAGTAATTTCTCCGCATTGCAAGGTGCAATTCTGAAATTTTTTGCTTTTTCCTGCTCCTCTTAGCATGATAAAGAAGATTCAAAGAGAGTGAGATGCCAGCTCCTTTCATTCAGTCAGTAGCTTCAAACATTTCTGGTATATGAATAACATGATGTTTTTCAATGGCAAAAATCAATGAATATTGTAAATGCACAAACAGTAATTTCTCCGCATTGCAAGGTGCAATTCTGAAATTTTTTGCTTTTTCCTGCTCCTCTTAGCATGATAAAGAAGATTCAAAGAGAGTGAGATGCCAGCTCCTTTCATTCAGTCAGTAGCTTCAATCATTTCTGGATGTTTTTCAATGGCAAAAATCAATGAATATTGTAAATGCACAAACAGTAATTTCTCCGCATTGCAAGGTGCAATTCTGAAATTTTTTGCTTTTTCCTGCTCCTCTTAGCATGATAAAGAAGATTCAAAGAGAGTGAGATGCCAGCTCCTTTCATTCAGTCAGTAGCTTCAAACATTTCTGGTATATGAATAACATGATGTTTTTCAATGGCAAAAATCAATGAATATTGTAAATGCACAAACAGTAATTTCTCCGCATTGCAAGGTGCAATTCTGAAATTTTTTGCTTTTTCCTGCTCCTCTTAGCATGATAAAGAAGATTCAAAGAGAGTGAGATGCCAGCTCCTTTCATTCAGTCAGTAGCTTCAATCATTTCTGGACGTTTTTCAATGGCAAAAATCAATGAATATTGTAAATGCACAAACAGTAATTTCTCCGCATTGCAAGGTGCAATTCTGAAATTTTTTGCTTTTTCCTGCTCCTCTTAGCATGATAAAGAAGATTCAAAGAGAGTGAGATGCCAGCTCCTTTCATTCAGTCAGTAGCTTCAAACATTTCTGGTATATGAATAACATGATGTTTTTCAATGGCAAAAATCAATGAATATTGTGAATGCACAAACAGTAATTTCTCTGCATTGCAAGGTGCAATTATGAAATTTTTTGCTTTTTCCTGCTCCTCTTAGCATGATAAAGAAGATTCAAAGAGAGTGAGATGCCAGCTCCTTTCATTCAGTCAGTAGCTTCAATCATTTCTGGACGTTTTTCAATGGCAAAAATCAATGAATATTGTAAATGCACAAACAGTAATTTCTCCGCATTGCAAGGTGCAATTCTGAAATTTTTTGCTTTTTCCTGCTCCTCTTAGCATGATAAAGAAGATTCAAAGAGAGTGAGATGCCAGCTCCTTTCATTCAGTCAGTAGCTTCAATCATTTCTGGATGTTTTTCAATGGCAAAAATCAATGAATATTGTAAATGCACAAACAGTAATTTCTCCGCATTGCAAGGTGCAATTCTGAAATTTTTTGCTTTTTCCTGCTCCTCTTAGCATGATAAAGAAGATTCAAAGAGAGTAAGATGCCAGCTCCTTTCATTCAGTCAGTAGCTTCAATCATTTCTGGTATATGAATAACATGATGTTTTTCAATGGCAAAAATCAATGAATATTGTAAATGCACAAACAGTAATTTCTCCGCATTGCAAGGTGCAATTCTGAAATTTTTTGCTTTTTCCTGCTCCTCTTAGCATGATAAAGAAGATTCAAAGAGAGTGAGATGCCAGCTCCTTTCATTCAGTCAGTAGCTTCAATCATTTCTGGACGTTTTTCAATGGCAAAAATCAATGAATATTGTAAATGCACAAACAGTAATTTCTCCGCATTGCAAGGTGCAATTCTGAAATTTTTTGCTTTTTCCTGCTCCTCTTAGCATGATAAAGAAGATTCAAAGAGAGTGAGATGCCAGCTCCTTTCATTCAGTCAGTAGCTTCAAACATTTCTGGTATATGAATAACATGATGTTTTTCAATGGCAAAAATCAATGAATATTGTAAAAGCACAAACAGTAATTTCTCCGCATTGCAAGGTGCAATTCTGAAATTTTTTGCTTTTTCCTGCTCCTCTTAGCATGATAAAGAAGATTCAAAGAGAGTGAGATGCCAGCTCCTTTCATTCAGTCAGTAGCTTCAATCATTTCTGGACGTTTTTCAATGGCAAAAATCAATGAATATTGTAAATGCACAAACAGTAATTTCTCCGCATTGCAAGGTGCAATTCTGAAATTTTTTGCTTTTTCCTGCTCCTCTTAGCATGATAAAGAAGATTCAAAGAGAGTGAGATGCCATCTCCTTTCATTCAGTCAGTAGCTTCAATCATTTCTGGTATATGAATAACATGATGTTTTTCAATGGCAAAAATCAATGAATATTGTAAATGCACAAACAGTAATTTCTCCGCATTGCAAGGTGCAATTCTGAAATTTTTTGCTTTTTCCTGCTCCTCTTAGCATGATAAAGAAGATTCAAAGAGAGTGAGATGCCAGCTCCTTTCATTCAGTCAGTAGCTTCAATCATTTCTGGACGTTTTTCAATGGCAAAAATCAATGAATATTGTAAATGCACAAACAGTAATTTCTCCGCATTGCAAGGTGCAATTCTGAAATTTTTTGCTTTTTCCTGCTCCTCTTAGCATGATAAAGAAGATTCAAAGAGAGTGAGATGCCAGCTCCTTTCATTCAGTCAGTAGCTTCAATCATTTCTGGACGTTTTTCAATGGCAAAAATCAATGAATATTGTAAATGCACAAACAGTAATTTCTCCGCATTGCAAGGTGCAATTCTGAAATTTTTTGCTTTTTCCTGCTCCTCTTAGCATGATAAAGAAGATTCAAAGAGAGTGAGATGCCAGCTCCTTTCATTCAGTCAGTAGCTTCAAACATTTCTGGTATATGAATAACATGATGTTTTTCAATGGCAAAAATCAATGAATATTGTAAAAGCACAAACAGTAATTTCTCCGCATTGCAAGGTGCAATTCTGAAATTTTTTGCTTTTTCCTGCTCCTCTTAGCATGATAAAGAAGATTCAAAGAGAGTGAGATGCCATCTCCTTTCATTCAGTCAGTAGCTTCAATCATTTCTGGTATATGAATAACATGATGTTTTTCAATGGCAAAAATCAATGAATATTGTAAATGCACAAACAGTAATTTCTCCGCATTGCAAGGTGCAATTCTGAAATTTTTTGCTTTTTCCTGCTCCTCTTAGCATGATAAAGAAGATTCAAAGAGAGTGAGATGCCAGCTCCTTTCATTCAGTCAGTAGCTTCAATCATTTCTGGACGTTTTTCAATGGCAAAAATCAATGAATATTGTAAATGCACAAACAGTAATTTCTCCGCATTGCAAGGTGCAATTCTGAAATTTTTTGCTTTTTCCTGCTCCTCTTAGCATGATAAAGAAGATTCAAAGAGAGTGAGATGCCAGCTCCTTTCATTCAGTCAGTAGCTTCAATCATTTCTGGACGTTTTTCAATGGCAAAAATCAATGAATATTGTAAATGCACAAACAGTAATTTCTCCGCATTGCAAGGTGCAATTCTGAAATTTTTTGCTTTTTCCTGCTCCTCTTAGCATGATAAAGAAGATTCAAAGAGAGTGAGATGCCAGCTCCTTTCATTCAGTCAGTAGCTTCAATCATTTCTGGACGTTTTTCATTGGCAAAAATCAATGAATATTGTACATGCACAAACAGTAATTTCTCCGCATTGCAAGGTGCAATTCTGAAATTTTTTGCTTTTTCCTGCTCCTCTTAGCATGATAAAGAAGATTCAAAGAGAGTGAGATGCCAGCTTCTTTCATTCAGTCAGTAGCTTCAAACATTTCTGGTATATGAATAACATGATGTTTTTCAATGGCAAAAATCAATGAATATTGTAAATGCACAAACAGTAATTTCTCCGCATTGCAAGGTGCAATTCTGAAATTTTTTGCTTTTTCCTGCTCCTCTTAGCATGATAAAGAAGATTCAAAGAGAGTGAGATGCCAGCTCCTTTCATTCAGTCAGTAGCTTCAATCATTTCTGGACGTTTTTCAATGGCAAAAATCAATGAATATTGTAAATGCACAAACAGTAATTTCTCCGCATTGCAAGGTGCAATTCTGAAATTTTTTGCTTTTTCCTGCTCCTCTTAGCATGATAAAGAAGATTCAAAGAAAGTGAGATGCCAGCTCCTTTCATTCAGTCAGTAGCTTCAATCATTTCTGGACGTTTTTCAATGGCAAAAATCAATGAATATTGTAAATGCACAAACAGTAATTTCTCCGCATTGCAAGGTGCAATTCTGAAATTTTTTGCTTTTTCCTGCTCCTCTTAGCATGATAAAGAAGATTCAAAGAGAGTGAGATGCCAGCTCCTTTCATTCAGTCAGTAGCTTCAATCATTTCTGGACGTTTTTCAATGGCAAAAATCAATGAATATTGTAAATGCACAAACAGTAATTTCTCCGCATTGCAAGGTGCAATTCTGAAATTTTTTGCTTTTTCCTGCTCCTCTTAGCATGATAAAGAAGATTCAAAGAGAGTGAGATGCCAGCTCCTTTCATTCAGTCAGTAGCTTCAAACATTTCTGGTATATGAATAACATGATGTTTTTCAATGGCAAAAATCAATGAATATTGTAAATGCACAAACAGTAATTTCTCCACATTGCAAGGTGCAATTCTGAAATTTTTTGCTTTTTCCTGCTCCTCTTAGCATGATAAAGAAGATTCAAAGAGAGTGAGATGCCAGCTCCTTTCATTCAGTCAGTAGCTTCAATCATTTCTGGACGTTTTTCAATGGCAAAAATCAATGAATATTGTAAATGCACAAACAGTAATTTCTCCGCATTGCAAGGTGCAATTCTGAAATTTTTTGCTTTTTCCTGCTCCTCTTAGCATGATAAAGAAGATTCAAAGAGAGTGAGATGCCAGCTCCTTTCATTCAGTCAGTAGCTTCAAACATTTCTGGTATATGAATAACATGATGTTTTTCAATGGCAAAAATCAATGAATATTGTAAATGCACAAACAGTAATTTCTCCGCATTGCAAGGTGCAATTCTGAAATTTTTTGCTTTTTCCTGCTCCTCTTAGCATGATAAAGAAGATTCAAAGAGAGTGAGATGCCAGCTCCTTTCATTCAGTCAGTAGCTTCAATCATTTCTGGATGTTTTTCAATGGCAAAAATCAATGAATATTGTAAATGCACAAACAGTAATTTCTCCGCATTGCAAGGTGCAATTCTGAAATTTTTTGCTTTTTCCTGCTCCTCTTAGCATGATAAAGAAGATTCAAAGAGAGTGAGATGCCAGCTCCTTTCATTCAGTCAGTAGCTTCAAACATTTCTGGTATATGAATAACATGATGTTTTTCAATGGCAAAAATCAATGAATATTGTAAATGCACAAACAGTAATTTCTCCGCATTGCAAGGTGCAATTCTGAAATTTTTTGCTTTTTCCTGCTCCTCTTAGCATGATAAAGAAGATTCAAAGAGAGTGAGATGCCAGCTCCTTTCATTCAGTCAGTAGCTTCAATCATTTCTGGACGTTTTTCAATGGCAAAAATCAATGAATATTGTAAATGCACAAACAGTAATTTCTCCGCATTGCAAGGTGCAATTCTGAAATTTTTTGCTTTTTCCTGCTCCTCTTAGCATGATAAAGAAGATTCAAAGAGAGTGAGATGCCAGCTCCTTTCATTCAGTCAGTAGCTTCAAACATTTCTGGTATATGAATAACATGATGTTTTTCAATGGCAAAAATCAATGAATATTGTAAATGCACAAACAGTAATTTCTCTGCATTGCAAGGTGCAATTATGAAATTTTTTGTTTTTTCCTGCTCCTCTTAGCATGATAAAGAAGATTCAAAGAGAGTGAGATGCCAGCTCCTTTCATTCAGTCAGTAGCTTCAATCATTTCTGGACGTTTTTCAATGGCAAAAATAAATGAATATTGTAAATGCACAAACAGTAATTTCTCCGCATTGCAAGGTGCAATTCTGAAATTTTTTGCTTTTTCCTGCTCCTCTTAGCATGATAAAGAAGATTCAAAGAGAGTGAGATGCCAGCTCCTTTCATTCAGTCAGTAGCTTCAATCATTTCTGGATGTTTTTCAATGGCAAAAATCTATGAATATTGTAAATGCACAAACAGTAATTTCTCCGCATTGCAAGGTGCAATTCTGAAATTTTTTGCTTTTTCCTGCTCCTCTTAGCATGATAAAGAAGATTCAAAGAGAGTAAGATGCCAGCTCCTTTCATTCAGTCAGTAGCTTCAATCATTTCTGGTATATGAATAACATGATGTTTTTCAATGGCAAAAATCAATGAATATTGTAAATGCACAAACAGTAATTTCTCCGCATTGCAAGGTGCAATTCTGAAATTTTTTGCTTTTTCCTGCTCCTCTTAGCATGATAAAGAAGATTCAAAGAGAGTGAGATGCCAGCTCCTTTCATTCAGTCAGTAGCTTCAATCATTTCTGGACGTTTTTCAATGGCAAAAATCAATGAATATTGTAAATGCACAAACAGTAATTTCTCCGCATTGCAAGGTGCAATTCTGAAATTTTTTGCTTTTTCCTGCTCCTCTTAGCATGATAAAGAAGATTCAAAGAGAGTGAGATGCCAGCTCCTTTCATTCAGTCAGTAGCTTCAAACATTTCTGGTATATGAATAACATGATGTTTTTCAATGGCAAAAATCAATGAATATTGTAAAAGCACAAACAGTAATTTCTCCGCATTGCAAGGTGCAATTCTGAAATTTTTTGCTTTTTCCTGCTCCTCTTAGCATGATAAAGAAGATTCAAAGAGAGTGAGATGCCAGCTCCTTTCATTCAGTCAGTAGCTTCAATCATTTCTGGACGTTTTTCAATGGCAAAAATCAATGAATATTGTAAATGCACAAACAGTAATTTCTCCGCATTGCAAGGTGCAATTCTGAAATTTTTTGCTTTTTCCTGCTCCTCTTAGCATGATAAAGAAGATTCAAAGAGAGTGAGATGCCATCTACTTTCATTCAGTCAGTAGCTTCAATCATTTCTGGTATATGAATAACATGATGTTTTTCAATGGCAAAAATCAATGAATATTGTAAATGCACAAACAGTAATTTCTCCGCATTGCAAGGTGCAATTCTGAAATTTTTTGCTTTTTCCTGCTCCTCTTAGCATGATAAAGAAGATTCAAAGAGAGTGAGATGCCAGCTCCTTTCATTCAGTCAGTAGCTTCAATCATTTCTGGACGTTTTTCAATGGCAAAAATCAATGAATATTGTAAATGCACAAACAGTAATTTCTCCGCATTGCAAGGTGCAATTCTGAAATTTTTTGCTTTTTCCTGCTCCTCTTAGCATGATAAAGAAGATTCAAAGAGAGTGAGATGCCAGCTCCTTTCATTCAGTCAGTAGCTTCAATCATTTCTGGACGTTTTTCAATGGCAAAAATCAATGAATATTGTAAATGCACAAACAGTAATTTCTCCGCATTGCAAGGTGCAATTCTGAAATTTTTTGCTTTTTCCTGCTCCTCTTAGCATGATAAAGAAGATTCAAAGAGAGTGAGATGCCAGCTCCTTTCATTCAGTCAGTAGCTTCAAACATTTCTGGTATATGAATAACATGATGTTTTTCAATGGCAAAAATCAATGAATATTGTAAAAGCACAAACAGTAATTTCTCCGCATTGCAAGGTGCAATTCTGAAATTTTTTGCTTTTTCCTGCTCCTCTTAGCATGATAAAGAAGATTCAAAGAGAGTGAGATGCCATCTCCTTTCATTCAGTCAGTAGCTTCAATCATTTCTGGTATATGAATAACATGATGTTTTTCAATGGCAAAAATCAATGAATATTGTAAATGCACAAACAGTAATTTCTCCGCATTGCAAGGTGCAATTCTGAAATTTTTTGCTTTTTCCTGCTCCTCTTAGCATGATAAAGAAGATTCAAAGAGAGTGAGATGCCAGCTCCTTTCATTCAGTCAGTAGCTTCAATCATTTCTGGACGTTTTTCAATGGCAAAAATCAATGAATATTGTAAATGCACAAACAGTAATTTCTCCGCATTGCAAGGTGCAATTCTGAAATTTTTTGCTTTTTCCTGCTCCTCTTAGCATGATAAAGAAGATTCAAAGAGAGTGAGATGCCAGCTCCTTTCATTCAGTCAGTAGCTTCAATCATTTCTGGATGTTTTTCAATGGCAAAAATCAATGAATATTGTAAATGCACAAACAGTAATTTCTCCGCATTGCAAGGTGCAATTCTGAAATTTTTTGCTTTTTCCTGCTCCTCTTAGCATGATAAAGAAGATTCAAAGAGAGTGAGATGCCAGCTCCTTTCATTCAGTCAGTAGCTTCAAACATTTCTGGTATATGAATAACATGATGTTTTTCAATGGCAAAAATCAATGAATATTGTAAATGCACAAACAGTAATTTCTCCGCATTGCAAGGTGCAATTCTGAAATTTTTTGCTTTTTCCTGCTCCTCTTAGCATGATAAAGAAGATTCAAAGAGAGTGAGATGCCAGCTCCTTTCATTCAGTCAGTAGCTTCAATCATTTCTGGACGTTTTTCAATGGCAAAAATCAATGAATATTGTAAATGCACAAACAGTAATTTCTCCGCATTGCAAGGTGCAATTCTGAAATTTTTTGCTTTTTCCTGCTCCTCTTAGCATGATAAAGAAGATTCAAAGAGAGTGAGATGCCAGCTCCTTTCATTCAGTCAGTAGCTTCAATCATTTCTGGACGTTTTTCAATGGCAAAAATCAATGAATATTGTAAATGCACAAACAGTAATTTCTCCGCATTGCAAGGTGCAATTCTGAAATTTTTTGCTTTTTCCTGCTCCTCTTAGCATGATAAAGAAGATTCAAAGAGAGTGAGATGCCAGCTCCTTTCATTCAGTCAGTAGCTTCAATCATTTCTGGACGTTTTTCAATGGCAAAAATCAATGAATATTGTAAATGCACAAACAGTAATTTCTCCGCATTGCAAGGTGCAATTCTGAAATTTTTTGCTTTTTCCTGCTCCTCTTAGCATGATAAAGAAGATTCAAAGAGAGTGAGATGCCAGCTCCTTTCATTCAGTCAGTAGCTTCAAACATTTCTGGTATATGAATAACATGATGTTTTTCAATGGCAAAAATCAATGAATATTGTAAAAGCACAAACAGTAATTTCTCCGCATTGCAAGGTGCAATTCTGAAATTTTTTGCTTTTTCCTGCTCCTCTTAGCATGATAAAGAAGATTCAAAGAGAGTGAGATGCCATCTCCTTTCATTCAGTCAGTAGCTTCAATCATTTCTGGTATATGAATAACATGATGTTTTTCAATGGCAAAAATCAATGAATATTGTAAATGCACAAACAGTAATTTCTCCGCATTGCAAGGTGCAATTCTGAAATTTTTTGCTTTTTCCTGCTCCTCTTAGCATGATAAAGAAGATTCAAAGAGAGTGAGATGCCAGCTCCTTTCATTCAGTCAGTAGCTTCAATCATTTCTGGACGTTTTTCAATGGCAAAAATCAATGAATATTGTAAATGCACAAACAGTAATTTCTCCGCATTGCAAGGTGCAATTCTGAAATTTTTTGCTTTTTCCTGCTCCTCTTAGCATGATAAAGAAGATTCAAAGAGAGTGAGATGCCAGCTCCTTTCATTCAGTCAGTAGCTTCAATCATTTCTGGATGTTTTTCAATGGCAAAAATCAATGAATATTGTAAATGCACAAACAGTAATTTCTCCGCATTGCAAGGTGCAATTCTGAAATTTTTTGCTTTTTCCTGCTCCTCTTAGCATGATAAAGAAGATTCAAAGAGAGTGAGATGCCAGCTCCTTTCATTCAGTCAGTAGCTTCAAACATTTCTGGTATATGAATAACATGATGTTTTTCAATGGCAAAAATCAATGAATATTGTAAATGCACAAACAGTAATTTCTCCGCATTGCAAGGTGCAATTCTGAAATTTTTTGCTTTTTCCTGCTCCTCTTAGCATGATAAAGAAGATTCAAAGAGAGTGAGATGCCAGCTCCTTTCATTCAGTCAGTAGCTTCAATCATTTCTGGACGTTTTTCAATGGCAAAAATCAATGAATATTGTAAATGCACAAACAGTAATTTCTCCGCATTGCAAGGTGCAATTCTGAAATTTTTTGCTTTTTCCTGCTCCTCTTAGCATGATAAAGAAGATTCAAAGAGAGTGAGATGCCAGCTCCTTTCATTCAGTCAGTAGCTTCAATCATTTCTGGATGTTTTTCAATGGCAAAAATCAATGAATATTGTAAATGCACAAACAGTAATTTCTCCGCATTGCAAGGTGCAATTCTGAAATTTTTTGCTTTTTCCTGCTCCTCTTAGCATGATAAAGAAGATTCAAAGAGAGTAAGATGCCAGCTCCTTTCATTCAGTCAGTAGCTTCAATCATTTCTGGTATATGAATAACATGATGTTTTTCAATGGCAAAAATCAATGAATATTGTAAATGCACAAACAGTAATTTCTCCGCATTGCAAGGTGCAATTCTGAAATTTTTTGCTTTTTCCTGCTCCTCTTAGCATGATAAAGAAGATTCAAAGAGAGTGAGATGCCAGCTCCTTTCATTCAGTCAGTAGCTTCAATCATTTCTGGACGTTTTTCAATGGCAAAAATCAATGAATATTGTAAATGCACAAACAGTAATTTCTCCGCATTGCAAGGTGCAATTCTGAAATTTTTTGCTTTTTCCTGCTCCTCTTAGCATGATAAAGAAGATTCAAAGAGAGTGAGATGCCAGCTCCTTTCATTCAGTCAGTAGCTTCAATCATTTCTGGATGTTTTTCAATGGCAAAAATCAATGAATATTGTAAATGCACAAACAGTAATTTCTCCGCATTGCAAGGTGCAATTCTGAAATTTTTTGCTTTTTCCTGCTCCTCTTAGCATGATAAAGAAGATTCAAAGAGAGTAAGATGCCAGCTCCTTTCATTCAGTCAGTAGCTTCAATCATTTCTGGTATATGAATAACATGATGTTTTTCAATGGCAAAAATCAATGAATATTGTAAATGCACAAACAGTAATTTCTCCGCATTGCAAGGTGCAATTCTGAAATTTTTTGCTTTTTCCTGCTCCTCTTAGCATGATAAAGAAGATTCAAAGAGAGTGAGATGCCAGCTCCTTTCATTCAGTCAGTAGCTTCAATCATTTCTGGACGTTTTTCAATGGCAAAAATCAATGAATATTGTAAATGCACAAACAGTAATTTCTCCGCATTGCAAGGTGCAATTCTGAAATTTTTTGCTTTTTCCTGCTCCTCTTAGCATGATAAAGAAGATTCAAAGAGAGTGAGATGCCAGCTCCTTTCATTCAGTCAGTAGCTTCAAACATTTCTGGTATATGAATAACATGATGTTTTTCAATGGCAAAAATCAATGAATATTGTAAAAGCACAAACAGTAATTTCTCCGCATTGCAAGGTGCAATTCTGAAATTTTTTGCTTTTTCCTGCTCCTCTTAGCATGATAAAGAAGATTCAAAGAGAGTGAGATGCCAGCTCCTTTCATTCAGTCAGTAGCTTCAATCATTTCTGGACGTTTTTCAATGGCAAAAATCAATGAATATTGTAAATGCACAAACAGTAATTTCTCCGCATTGCAAGGTGCAATTCTGAAATTTTTTGCTTTTTCCTGCTCCTCTTAGCATGATAAAGAAGATTCAAAGAGAGTGAGATGCCATCTCCTTTCATTCAGTCAGTAGCTTCAATCATTTCTGGTATATGAATAACATGATGTTTTTCAATGGCAAAAATCAATGAATATTGTAAATGCACAAACAGTAATTTCTCCGCATTGCAAGGTGCAATTCTGAAATTTTTTGCTTTTTCCTGCTCCTCTTAGCATGATAAAGAAGATTCAAAGAGAGTGAGATGCCAGCTCCTTTCATTCAGTCAGTAGCTTCAATCATTTCTGGACGTTTTTCAATGGCAAAAATCAATGAATATTGTAAATGCACAAACAGTAATTTCTCCGCATTGCAAGGTGCAATTCTGAAATTTTTTGCTTTTTCCTGCTCCTCTTAGCATGATAAAGAAGATTCAAAGAGAGTGAGATGCCAGCTCCTTTCATTCAGTCAGTAGCTTCAATCATTTCTGGACGTTTTTCAATGGCAAAAATCAATGAATATTGTAAATGCACAAACAGTAATTTCTCCGCATTGCAAGGTGCAATCCTGAAATTTTTTGCTTTTTCCTGCTCCTCTTAGCATGATAAAGAAGATTCAAAGAGAGTGAGATGCCAGCTCCTTTCATTCAGTCAGTAGCTTCAAACATTTCTGGTATATGAATAACATGATGTTTTTCAATGGCAAAAATCAATGAATATTGTAAAAGCACAAACAGTAATTTCTCCGCATTGCAAGGTGCAATTCTGAAATTTTTTGCTTTTTCCTGCTCCTCTTAGCATGATAAAGAAGATTCAAAGAGAGTGAGATGCCATCTTCTTTCATTCAGTCAGTAGCTTCAATCATTTCTGGTATATGAATAACATGATGTTTTTCAATGGCAAAAATCAATGAATATTGTAAATGCACAAACAGTAATTTCTCCGCATTGCAAGGTGCAATTCTGAAATTTTTTGCTTTTTCCTGCTCCTCTTAGCATGATAAAGAAGATTCAAAGAGAGTGAGATGCCAGCTCCTTTCATTCAGTCAGTAGCTTCAATCATTTCTGGACGTTTTTCAATGGCAAAAATCAATGAATATTGTAAATGCACAAACAGTAATTTCTCCGCATTGCAAGGTGCAATTCTGAAATTTTTTGCTTTTTCCTGCTCCTCTTAGCATGATAAAGAAGATTCAAAGAGAGTGAGATGCCAGCTCCTTTCATTCAGTCAGTAGCTTCAATCATTTCTGGACGTTTTTCAATGGCAAAAATCAATGAATATTGTAAATGCACAAACAGTAATTTCTCCGCATTGCAAGGTGCAATTCTGAAATTTTTTGCTTTTTCCTGCTCCTCTTAGCATGATAAAGAAGATTCAAAGAGAGTGAGATGCCAGCTCCTTTCATTCAGTCAGTAGCTTCAATCATTTCTGGACGTTTTTCATTGGCAAAAATCAATGAATATTGTACATGCACAAACAGTAATTTCTCCGCATTGCAAGGTGCAATTCTGAAATTTTTTGCTTTTTCCTGCTCCTCTTAGCATGATAAAGAAGATTCAAAGAGAGTGAGATGCCAGCTTCTTTCATTCAGTCAGTAGCTTCAAACATTTCTGGTATATGAATAACATGATGTTTTTCAATGGCAAAAATCAATGAATATTGTAAATGCACAAACAGTAATTTCTCCGCATTGCAAGGTGCAATTCTGAAATTTTTTGCTTTTTCCTGCTCCTCTTAGCATGATAAAGAAGATTCAAAGAGAGTGAGATGCCAGCTCCTTTCATTCAGTCAGTAGCTTCAATCATTTCTGGACGTTTTTCAATGGCAAAAATCAATGAATATTGTAAATGCACAAACAGTAATTTCTCCGCATTGCAAGGTGCAATTCTGAAATTTTTTGCTTTTTCCTGCTCCTCTTAGCATGATAAAGAAGATTCAAAGAAAGTGAGATGCCAGCTCCTTTCATTCAGTCAGTAGCTTCAATCATTTCTGGACGTTTTTCAATGGCAAAAATCAATGAATATTGTAAATGCACAAACAGTAATTTCTCCGCATTGCAAGGTGCAATTCTGAAATTTTTTGCTTTTTCCTGCTCCTCTTAGCATGATAAAGAAGATTCAAAGAGAGTGAGATGCCAGCTCCTTTCATTCAGTCAGTAGCTTCAATCATTTCTGGACGTTTTTCAATGGCAAAAATCAATGAATATTGTAAATGCACAAACAGTAATTTCTCCGCATTGCAAGGTGCAATTCTGAAATTTTTTGCTTTTTCCTGCTCCTCTTAGCATGATAAAGAAGATTCAAAGAGAGTGAGATGCCAGCTCCTTTCATTCAGTCAGTAGCTTCAAACATTTCTGGTATATGAATAACATGATGTTTTTCAATGGCAAAAATCAATGAATATTGTAAATGCACAAACAGTAATTTCTCCACATTGCAAGGTGCAATTCTGAAATTTTTTGCTTTTTCCTGCTCCTCTTAGCATGATAAAGAAGATTCAAAGAGAGTGAGATGCCAGCTCCTTTCATTCAGTCAGTAGCTTCAATCATTTCTGGACGTTTTTCAATGGCAAAAATCAATGAATATTGTAAATGCACAAACAGTAATTTCTCCGCATTGCAAGGTGCAATTCTGAAATTTTTTACTTTTTCCTGCTCCTCTTAGCATGATAAAGAAGATTCAAAGAGAGTGAGATGCCAGCTCCTTTCATTCAGTCAGTAGCTTCAAACATTTCTGGTATATGAATAACATGATGTTTTTCAATGGCAAAAATCAATGAATATTGTAAATGCACAAACAGTAATTTCTCCGCATTGCAAGGTGCAATTCTGAAATTTTTTGCTTTTTCCTGCTCCTCTTAGCATGATAAAGAAGATTCAAAGAGAGTGAGATGCCAGCTCCTTTCATTCAGTCAGTAGCTTCAATCATTTCTGGATGTTTTTCAATGGCAAAAATCAATGAATATTGTAAATGCACAAACAGTAATTTCTCCGCATTGCAAGGTGCAATTCTGAAATTTTTTGCTTTTTCCTGCTCCTCTTAGCATGATAAAGAAGATTCAAAGAGAGTGAGATGCCAGCTCCTTTCATTCAGTCAGTAGCTTCAAACATTTCTGGTATATGAATAACATGATGTTTTTCAATGGCAAAAATCAATGAATATTGTAAATGCACAAACAGTAATTTCTCCGCATTGCAAGGTGCAATTCTGAAATTTTTTGCTTTTTCCTGCTCCTCTTAGCATGATAAAGAAGATTCAAAGAGAGTGAGATGCCAGCTCCTTTCATTCAGTCAGTAGCTTCAATCATTTCTGGACGTTTTTCAATGGCAAAAATCAATGAATATTGTAAATGCACAAACAGTAATTTCTCCGCATTGCAAGGTGCAATTCTGAAATTTTTTGCTTTTTCCTGCTCCTCTTAGCATGATAAAGAAGATTCAAAGAGAGTGAGATGCCAGCTCCTTTCATTCAGTCAGTAGCTTCAAACATTTCTGGTATATGAATAACATGATGTTTTTCAATGGCAAAAATCAATGAATATTGTAAATGCACAAACAGTAATTTCTCTGCATTGCAAGGTGCAATTATGAAATTTTTTGCTTTTTCCTGCTCCTCTTAGCATGATAAAGAAGATTCAAAGAGAGTGAGATGCCAGCTCCTTTCATTCAGTCAGTAGCTTCAATCATTTCTGGACGTTTTTCAATGGCAAAAATCAATGAATATTGTAAATGCACAAACAGTAATTTCTCCGCATTGCAAGGTGCAATTCTGAAATTTTTTGCTTTTTCCTGCTCCTCTTAGCATGATAAAGAAGATTCAAAGAGAGTGAGATGCCAGCTCCTTTCATTCAGTCAGTAGCTTCAATCATTTCTGGATGTTTTTCAATGGCAAAAATCTATGAATATTGTAAATGCACAAACAGTAATTTCTCCGCATTGCAAGGTGCAATTCTGAAATTTTTTGCTTTTTCCTGCTCCTCTTAGCATGATAAAGAAGATTCAAAGAGAGTAAGATGCCAGCTCCTTTCATTCAGTCAGTAGCTTCAATCATTTCTGGTATATGAATAACATGATGTTTTTCAATGGCAAAAATCAATGAATATTGTAAATGCACAAACAGTAATTTCTCCGCATTGCAAGGTGCAATTCTGAAATTTTTTGCTTTTTCCTGCTCCTCTTAGCATGATAAAGAAGATTCAAAGAGAGTGAGATGCCAGCTCCTTTCATTCAGTCAGTAGCTTCAATCATTTCTGGACGTTTTTCAATGGCAAAAATCAATGAATATTGTAAATGCACAAACAGTAATTTCTCCGCATTGCAAGGTGCAATTCTGAAATTTTTTGCTTTTTCCTGCTCCTCTTAGCATGATAAAGAAGATTCAAAGAGAGTGAGATGCCAGCTCCTTTCATTCAGTCAGTAGCTTCAAACATTTCTGGTATATGAATAACATGATGTTTTTCAATGGCAAAAATCAATGAATATTGTAAAAGCACAAACAGTAATTTCTCCGCATTGCAAGGTGCAATTCTGAAATTTTTTGCTTTTTCCTGCTCCTCTTAGCATGATAAAGAAGATTCAAAGAGAGTGAGATGCCAGCTCCTTTCATTCAGTCAGTAGCTTCAATCATTTCTGGACGTTTTTCAATGGCAAAAATCAATGAATATTGTAAATGCACAAACAGTAATTTCTCCGCATTGCAAGGTGCAATTCTGAAATTTTTTGCTTTTTCCTGCTCCTCTTAGCATGATAAAGAAGATTCAAAGAGAGTGAGATGCCATCTACTTTCATTCAGTCAGTAGCTTCAATCATTTCTGGTATATGAATAACATGATGTTTTTCAATGGCAAAAATCAATGAATATTGTAAATGCACAAACAGTAATTTCTCCGCATTGCAAGGTGCAATTCTGAAATTTTTTGCTTTTTCCTGCTCCTCTTAGCATGATAAAGAAGATTCAAAGAGAGTGAGATGCCAGCTCCTTTCATTCAGTCAGTAGCTTCAATCATTTCTGGACGTTTTTCAATGGCAAAAATCAATGAATATTGTAAATGCACAAACAGTAATTTCTCCGCATTGCAAGGTGCAATTCTGAAATTTTTTGCTTTTTCCTGCTCCTCTTAGCATGATAAAGAAGATTCAAAGAGAGTGAGATGCCAGCTCCTTTCATTCAGTCAGTAGCTTCAATCATTTCTGGACGTTTTTCAATGGCAAAAATCAATGAATATTGTAAATGCACAAACAGTAATTTCTCCGCATTGCAAGGTGCAATTCTGAAATTTTTTGCTTTTTCCTGCTCCTCTTAGCATGATAAAGAAGATTCAAAGAGAGTGAGATGCCAGCTCCTTTCATTCAGTCAGTAGCTTCAAACATTTCTGGTATATGAATAACATGATGTTTTTCAATGGCAAAAATCAATGAATATTGTAAAAGCACAAACAGTAATTTCTCCGCATTGCAAGGTGCAATTCTGAAATTTTTTGCTTTTTCCTGCTCCTCTTAGCATGATAAAGAAGATTCAAAGAGAGTGAGATGCCATCTCCTTTCATTCAGTCAGTAGCTTCAATCATTTCTGGTATATGAATAACATGATGTTTTTCAATGGCAAAAATCAATGAATATTGTAAATGCACAAACAGTAATTTCTCCGCATTGCAAGGTGCAATTCTGAAATTTTTTGCTTTTTCCTGCTCCTCTTAGCATGATAAAGAAGATTCAAAGAGAGTGAGATGCCAGCTCCTTTCATTCAGTCAGTAGCTTCAATCATTTCTGGACGTTTTTCAATGGCAAAAATCAATGAATATTGTAAATGCACAAACAGTAATTTCTCCGCATTGCAAGGTGCAATTCTGAAATTTTTTGCTTTTTCCTGCTCCTCTTAGCATGATAAAGAAGATTCAAAGAGAGTGAGATGCCAGCTCCTTTCATTCAGTCAGTAGCTTCAATCATTTCTGGATGTTTTTCAATGGCAAAAATCAATGAATATTGTAAATGCACAAACAGTAATTTCTCCGCATTGCAAGGTGCAATTCTGAAATTTTTTGCTTTTTCCTGCTCCTCTTAGCATGATAAAGAAGATTCAAAGAGAGTGAGATGCCAGCTCCTTTCATTCAGTCAGTAGCTTCAAACATTTCTGGTATATGAATAACATGATGTTTTTCAATGGCAAAAATCAATGAATATTGTAAATGCACAAACAGTAATTTCTCCGCATTGCAAGGTGCAATTCTGAAATTTTTTGCTTTTTCCTGCTCCTCTTAGCATGATAAAGAAGATTCAAAGAGAGTGAGATGCCAGCTCCTTTCATTCAGTCAGTAGCTTCAATCATTTCTGGACGTTTTTCAATGGCAAAAATCAATGAATATTGTAAATGCACAAACAGTAATTTCTCCGCATTGCAAGGTGCAATTCTGAAATTTTTTGCTTTTTCCTGCTCCTCTTAGCATGATAAAGAAGATTCAAAGAGAGTGAGATGCCAGCTCCTTTCATTCAGTCAGTAGCTTCAATCATTTCTGGACGTTTTTCAATGGCAAAAATCAATGAATATTGTAAATGCACAAACAGTAATTTCTCCGCATTGCAAGGTGCAATTCTGAAATTTTTTGCTTTTTCCTGCTCCTCTTAGCATGATAAAGAAGATTCAAAGAGAGTGAGATGCCAGCTCCTTTCATTCAGTCAGTAGCTTCAATCATTTCTGGACGTTTTTCAATGGCAAAAATCAATGAATATTGTAAATGCACAAACAGTAATTTCTCCGCATTGCAAGGTGCAATTCTGAAATTTTTTGCTTTTTCCTGCTCCTCTTAGCATGATAAAGAAGATTCAAAGAGAGTGAGATGCCAGCTCCTTTCATTCAGTCAGTAGCTTCAAACATTTCTGGTATATGAATAACATGATGTTTTTCAATGGCAAAAATCAATGAATATTGTAAAAGCACAAACAGTAATTTCTCCGCATTGCAAGGTGCAATTCTGAAATTTTTTGCTTTTTCCTGCTCCTCTTAGCATGATAAAGAAGATTCAAAGAGAGTGAGATGCCATCTCCTTTCATTCAGTCAGTAGCTTCAATCATTTCTGGTATATGAATAACATGATGTTTTTCAATGGCAAAAATCAATGAATATTGTAAATGCACAAACAGTAATTTCTCCGCATTGCAAGGTGCAATTCTGAAATTTTTTGCTTTTTCCTGCTCCTCTTAGCATGATAAAGAAGATTCAAAGAGAGTGAGATGCCAGCTCCTTTCATTCAGTCAGTAGCTTCAATCATTTCTGGACGTTTTTCAATGGCAAAAATCAATGAATATTGTAAATGCACAAACAGTAATTTCTCCGCATTGCAAGGTGCAATTCTGAAATTTTTTGCTTTTTCCTGCTCCTCTTAGCATGATAAAGAAGATTCAAAGAGAGTGAGATGCCAGCTCCTTTCATTCAGTCAGTAGCTTCAATCATTTCTGGATGTTTTTCAATGGCAAAAATCAATGAATATTGTAAATGCACAAACAGTAATTTCTCCGCATTGCAAGGTGCAATTCTGAAATTTTTTGCTTTTTCCTGCTCCTCTTAGCATGATAAAGAAGATTCAAAGAGAGTGAGATGCCAGCTCCTTTCATTCAGTCAGTAGCTTCAAACATTTCTGGTATATGAATAACATGATGTTTTTCAATGGCAAAAATCAATGAATATTGTAAATGCACAAACAGTAATTTCTCCGCATTGCAAGGTGCAATTCTGAAATTTTTTGCTTTTTCCTGCTCCTCTTAGCATGATAAAGAAGATTCAAAGAGAGTGAGATGCCAGCTCCTTTCATTCAGTCAGTAGCTTCAATCATTTCTGGACGTTTTTCAATGGCAAAAATCAATGAATATTGTAAATGCACAAACAGTAATTTCTCCGCATTGCAAGGTGCAATTCTGAAATTTTTTGCTTTTTCCTGCTCCTCTTAGCATGATAAAGAAGATTCAAAGAGAGTGAGATGCCAGCTCCTTTCATTCAGTCAGTAGCTTCAAACATTTCTGGTATATGAATAACATGATGTTTTTCAATGGCAAAAATCAATGAATATTGTAAATGCACAAACAGTAATTTCTCCGCATTGCAAGGTGCAATTCTGAAATTTTTTGCTTTTTCCTGCTCCTCTTAGCATGATAAAGAAGATTCAAAGAGAGTGAGATGCCAGCTCCTTTCATTCAGTCAGTAGCTTCAATCATTTCTGGACGTTTTTCAATGGCAAAAATCAATGAATATTGTAAATGCACAAACAGTAATTTCTCCGCATTGCAAGGTGCAATTCTGAAATTTTTTGCTTTTTCCTGCTCCTCTTAGCATGATAAAGAAGATTCAAAGAGAGTGAGATGCCAGCTCCTTTCATTCAGTCAGTAGCTTCAATCATTTCTGGATGTTTTTCAATGGCAAAAATCAATGAATATTGTAAATGCACAAACAGTAATTTCTCCGCATTGCAAGGTGCAATTCTGAAATTTTTTGCTTTTTCCTGCTCCTCTTAGCATGATAAAGAAGATTCAAAGAGAGTAAGATGCCAGCTCCTTTCATTCAGTCAGTAGCTTCAATCATTTCTGGTATATGAATAACATGATGTTTTTCAATGGCAAAAATCAATGAATATTGTAAATTCACAAACAGTAATTTCTCCGCATTGCAAGGTGCAATTCTGAAATTTTTTGCTTTTTCCTGCTCCTCTTAGCATGATAAAGAAGATTCAAAGAGAGTGAGATGCCAGCTCCTTTCATTCAGTCAGTAGCTTCAATCATTTCTGGACGTTTTTCAATGGCAAAAATCAATGAATATTGTAAATGCACAAACAGTAATTTCTCCGCATTGCAAGGTGCAATTCTGAAATTTTTTGCTTTTTCCTGCTCCTCTTAGCATGATAAAGAAGATTCAAAGAGAGTGAGATGCCAGCTCCTTTCATTCAGTCAGTAGCTTCAATCATTTCTGGACGTTTTTCAATGGCAAAAATCAATGAATATTGTAAATGCACAAACAGTAATTTCTCCGCATTGCAAGGTGCAATTCTGAAATTTTTTGCTTTTTCCTGCTCCTCTTAGCATGATAAAGAAGATTCAAAGAGAGTGAGATGCCAGCTCCTTTCATTCAGTCAGTAGCTTCAAACATTTCTGGTATATGAATAACATGATGTTTTTCAATGGCAAAAATCAATGAATATTGTAAAAGCACAAACAGTAATTTCTCCGCATTGCAAGGTGCAATTCTGAAATTTTTTGCTTTTTCCTGCTCCTCTTAGCATGATAAAGAAGATTCAAAGAGAGTGAGATGCCAGCTCCTTTCATTCAGTCAGTAGCTTCAATCATTTCTGGACGTTTTTCAATGGCAAAAATCAATGAATATTGTAAATGCACAAACAGTAATTTCTCCGCATTGCAAGGTGCAATTCTGAAATTTTTTGCTTTTTCCTGCTCCTCTTAGCATGATAAAGAAGATTCAAAGAGAGTGAGATGCCAGCTCCTTTCATTCAGTCAGTAGCTTCAATCATTTCTGGATGTTTTTCAATGGCAAAAATCAATGAATATTGTAAATGCACAAACAGTAATTTCTCCGCATTGCAAGGTGCAATTCTGAAATTTTTTGCTTTTTCCTGCTCCTCTTAGCATGATAAAGAAGATTCAAAGAGAGTAAGATGCCAGCTCCTTTCATTCAGTCAGTAGCTTCAATCATTTCTGGTATATGAATAACATGATGTTTTTCAATGGCAAAAATCAATGAATATTGTAAATTCACAAACAGTAATTTCTCCGCATTGCAAGGTGCAATTCTGAAATTTTTTGCTTTTTCCTGCTCCTCTTAGCATGATAAAGAAGATTCAAAGAGAGTGAGATGCCAGCTCCTTTCATTCAGTCAGTAGCTTCAATCATTTCTGGACGTTTTTCAATGGCAAAAATCAATGAATATTGTAAATGCACAAACAGTAATTTCTCCGCATTGCAAGGTGCAATTCTGAAATTTTTTGCTTTTTCCTGCTCCTCTTAGCATGATAAAGAAGATTCAAAGAGAGTGAGATGCCAGCTCCTTTCATTCAGTCAGTAGCTTCAATCATTTCTGGACGTTTTTCAATGGCAAAAATCAATGAATATTGTAAATGCACAAACAGTAATTTCTCCGCATTGCAAGGTGCAATTCTGAAATTTTTTGCTTTTTCCTGCTCCTCTTAGCATGATAAAGAAGATTCAAAGAGAGTGAGATGCCAGCTCCTTTCATTCAGTCAGTAGCTTCAAACATTTCTGGTATATGAATAACATGATGTTTTTCAATGGCAAAAATCAATGAATATTGTAAAAGCACAAACAGTAATTTCTCCGCATTGCAAGGTGCAATTCTGAAATTTTTTGCTTTTTCCTGCTCCTCTTAGCATGATAAAGAAGATTCAAAGAGAGTGAGATGCCAGCTCCTTTCATTCAGTCAGTAGCTTCAATCATTTCTGGACGTTTTTCAATGGCAAAAATCAATGAATATTGAAAATGCACAAACAGTAATTTCTCCGCATTGCAAGGTGCAATTCTGAAATTTTTTGCTTTTTCCTGCTCCTCTTAGCATGATAAAGAAGATTCAAAGAGAGTGAGATGCCATCTCCTTTCATTCAGTCAGTAGCTTCAATCATTTCTGGTATATGAATAACATGATGTTTTTCAATGGCAAAAATCAATGAATATTGTAAATGCACAAACAGTAATTTCTCCGCATTGGAACTTGCAATTCTGAATTTTTTTGCTTTTTCCTGCTCCTCTTAGCATGATAAAGAAGATTCAAAGAGAGTGAGATGCCAGCTCCTTTCATTCAGTCAGTAGCTTCAATCATTTCTGGACGTTTTTCAATGGCAAAAATCAATGAATATTGTAAATGCACAAACAGTAATTTCTCCGCATTGCAAGGTGCAATTCTGAAATTTTTTGCTTTTTCCTGCTCCTCTTAGCATGATAAAGAAGATTCAAAGAGAGTGAGATGCCAGCTCCTTTCATTCAGTCAGTAGCTTCAATCATTTCTGGACGTTTTTCAATGGCAAAAATCAATGAATATTGTAAATGCACAAACAGTAATTTCTCCGCATTGCAAGGTGCAATTCTGAAATTTTTTGCTTTTTCCTGCTCCTCTTAGCATGATAAAGAAGATTCAAAGAGAGTGAGATGCCAGCTCCTTTCATTCAGTCAGTAGCTTCAAACATTTCTGGTATATGAATAACATGATGTTTTTCAATGGCAAAAATCAATGAATATTGTAAATGCACAAACAGTAATTTCTCCGCATTGCAAGGTGCAATTCTGAAATTTTTTGCTTTTTCCTGCTCCTCTTAGCATGATAAAGAAGATTCAAAGAGAGTGAGATGCCAGCTCCTTTCATTCAGTCAGTAGCTTCAATCATTTCTGGACGTTTTTCAATGGCAAAAATCAATGAATATTGTAAATGCACAAACAGTAATTTCTCCGCATTGCAAGGTGCAATTCTGAAATTTTTTGCTTTTTCCTGCTCCTCTTAGCATGATAAAGAAGATTCAAAGAGAGTGAGATGCCAGCTCCTTTCATTCAGTCAGTAGCTTCAAACATTTCTGGTATATGAATAACATGATGTTTTTCAATGGCAAAAATCAATGAATATTGTAAATGCACAAACAGTAATTTCTCCGCATTGCAAGGTGCAATTCTGAAATTTTTTGCTTTTTCCTGCTCCTCTTAGCATGATAAAGAAGATTCAAAGAGAGTGAGATGCCAGCTCCTTTCATTCAGTCAGTAGCTTCAATCATTTCTGGACGTTTTTCAATGGCAAAAATCAATGAATATTGTAAATGCACAAACAGTAATTTCTCCGCATTGCAAGGTGCAATTCTGAAATTTTTTGCTTTTTCCTGCTCCTCTTAGCATGATAAAGAAGATTCAAAGAGAGTGAGATGCCAGCTCCTTTCATTCAGTCAGTAGCTTCAATCATTTCTGGATGTTTTTCAATGGCAAAAATCAATGAATATTGTAAATGCACAAACAGTAATTTCTCCGCATTGCAAGGTGCAATTCTGAAATTTTTTGCTTTTTCCTGCTCCTCTTAGCATGATAAAGAAGATTCAAAGAGAGTAAGATGCCAGCTCCTTTCATTCAGTCAGTAGCTTCAATCATTTCTGGTATATGAATAACATGATGTTTTTCAATGGCAAAAATCAATGAATATTGTAAATTCACAAACAGTAATTTCTCCGCATTGCAAGGTGCAATTCTGAAATTTTTTGCTTTTTCCTGCTCCTCTTAGCATGATAAAGAAGATTCAAAGAGAGTGAGATGCCAGCTCCTTTCATTCAGTCAGTATCTTCAATCATTTCTGGACGTTTTTCAATGGCAAAAATCAATGAATATTGTAAATGCACAAACAGTAATTTCTCCGCATTGCAAGGTGCAATTCTGAAATTTTTTGCTTTTTCCTGCTCCTCTTAGCATGATAAAGAAGATTCAAAGAGAGTGAGATGCCAGCTCCTTTCATTCAGTCAGTAGCTTCAATCATTTCTGGACGTTTTTCAATGGCAAAAATCAATGAATATTGTAAATGCACAAACAGTAATTTCTCCGCATTGCAAGGTGCAATTCTGAAATTTTTTGCTTTTTCCTGCTCCTCTTAGCATGATAAAGAAGATTCAAAGAGAGTGAGATGCCAGCTCCTTTCATTCAGTCAGTAGCTTCAAACATTTCTGGTATATGAATAACATGATGTTTTTCAATGGCAAAAATCAATGAATATTGTAAAAGCACAAACAGTAATTTCTCCGCATTGCAAGGTGCAATTCTGAAATTTTTTGCTTTTTCCTGCTCCTCTTAGCATGATAAAGAAGATTCAAAGAGAGTGAGATGCCAGCTCCTTTCATTCAGTCAGTAGCTTCAATCATTTCTGGACGTTTTTCAATGGCAAAAATCAATGAATATTGTAAATGCACAAACAGTAATTTCTCCGCATTGCAAGGTGCAATTCTGAAATTTTTTGCTTTTTCCTGCTCCTCTTAGCATGATAAAGAAGATTCAAAGAGAGTGAGATGCCAGCTCCTTTCATTCAGTCAGTAGCTTCAATCATTTCTGGATGTTTTTCAATGGCAAAAATCAATGAATATTGTAAATGCACAAACAGTAATTTCTCCGCATTGCAAGGTGCAATTCTGAAATTTTTTGCTTTTTCCTGCTCCTCTTAGCATGATAAAGAAGATTCAAAGAGAGTAAGATGCCAGCTCCTTTCATTCAGTCAGTAGCTTCAATCATTTCTGGTATATGAATAACATGATGTTTTTCAATGGCAAAAATCAATGAATATTGTAAATTCACAAACAGTAATTTCTCCGCATTGCAAGGTGCAATTCTGAAATTTTTTGCTTTTTCCTGCTCCTCTTAGCATGATAAAGAAGATTCAAAGAGAGTGAGATGCAAGCTCCTTTCATTCAGTCAGTAGCTTCAATCATTTCTGGACGTTTTTCAATGGCAAAAATCAATGAATATTGTAAATGCACAAACAGTAATTTCTCCGCATTGCAAGGTGCAATTCTGAAATTTTTTGCTTTTTCCTGCTCCTCTTAGCATGATAAAGAAGATTCAAAGAGAGTGAGATGCCAGCTCCTTTCATTCAGTCAGTAGCTTCAATCATTTCTGGACGTTTTTCAATGGCAAAAATCAATGAATATTGTAAATGCACAAACAGTAATTTCTCCGCATTGCAAGGTGCAATTCTGAAATTTTTTGCTTTTTCCTGCTCCTCTTAGCATGATAAAGAAGATTCAAAGAGAGTGAGATGCCAGCTCCTTTCATTCAGTCAGTAGCTTCAAACATTTCTGGTATATGAATAACATGATGTTTTTCAATGGCAAAAATCAATGAATATTGTAAAAGCACAAACAGTAATTTCTCCGCATTGCAAGGTGCAATTCTGAAATTTTTTGCTTTTTCCTGCTCCTCTTAGCATGATAAAGAAGATTCAAAGAGAGTGAGATGCCAGCTCCTTTCATTCAGTCAGTAGCTTCAATCATTTCTGGATGTTTTTCAATGGCAAAAATCAATGAATATTGTAAATGCACAAACAGTAATTTCTCCGCATTGCAAGGTGCAATTCTGAAATTTTTTGCTTTTTCCTGCTCCTCTTAGCATGATAAAGAAGATTCAAAGAGAGTGAGATGCCAGCTCCTTTCATTCAGTCAGTAGCTTCAAACATTTCTGGTATATGAATAACATGATGTTTTTCAATGGCAAAAATCAATGAATATTGTAAATGCACAAACAGTAATTTCTCCACATTGCAAGGTGCAATTCTGAAATTTTTTGCTTTTTCCTGCTCCTCTTAGCATGATAAAGAAGATTCAAAGAGAGTGAGATGCCAGCTCCTTTCATTCAGTCAGTAGCTTCAATCATTTCTGGACGTTTTTCAATGGCAAAAATCAATGAATATTGTAAATGCACAAACAGTAATTTCTCCGCATTGCAAGGTGCAATTCTGAAATTTTTTGCTTTTTCCTGCTCCTCTTAGCATGATAAAGAAGATTCAAAGAGAGTGAGATGCCAGCTCCTTTCATTCAGTCAGTAGCTTCAATCATTTCTGGACGTTTTTCAATGGCAAAAATCAATGAATATTGTAAATGCACAAACAGTAATTTCTCCGCATTGCAAGGTGCAATTCTGAAATTTTTTGCTTTTTCCTGCTCCTCTTAGCATGATAAAGAAGATTCAAAGA